>NW_015505524.1:589204-591107 GCF_001515645.1 Sinocyclocheilus grahami | reverse complement strand
ACTTTGACAATATGCCGGTGATAACAGTAAAGAGAAAAGAATGATCCTACCGCATGTCGCGAGGCGCCGTTCACACAGAATGTGCTTTTGTGTTGATAAAGAAGCGACGTGTGCAGAGAATAGGAAAAACAGACAAGAAGATTTGAGTTGAACTTCTCTTAAAGGGGTCGCGATTTCAATTTTTCCTTTCTCTTTTGGAGTGTTACAAGCTGTTCGTGAATAGATAAGATCCCTAAAGTTGCAAAGACTAAAGTCTCAAACATGACAGGCCTCTCATCTTTTTAAGTGGGAGAACTTGCACAATTGGTGGCTGACTAAATACTTTTTTTCCCCACTGTATGTCTGATATTTCATGTTTGCATCATGGTGACAGGCTGGAAGCTGCTGTTCATTGTTTTCACAGAACATTTATTATTAATAGTCTACTGGTGTTATAACGTCAGTAGTCAGAAAGAGCTTTATTATCAAGTATGTTTACATACACAAGGAATTTGACTTAGTGACAGCTTCCAGTGCAGAATAAAGTATGGACATAGTTCAAACTAGTGCAGCAGACATAGGAATTACACAGTAGATATTGAGTATAACACTAAGAAAAGCAGAAAATGAAATAATGCACTATATACAGAAATAGAAATATAAAGAAATGTAACTGTTTAACTGAATGTACAGATATATTTACAAGTGTGCAGTTTACAAATGTACACTTTTTGGATTCTATGTATAAAGTCATACTGTTACATTGACTGTTGGTCAATGTACATATTACACCTTACATATTACATTGACTGAGAATTTTTTGAAGCATTTTCATTGTAGCCTATTATTTCTGAACATATAACATGTATAAGACAAGTTTGTACAGGATGTAGTTGTAGTTCATGCATCTTTTCTGCAAAGGTATTTAACAAGTGATTTGTTTAACATTTACATGTTGACAACTTCATGTGTGGTGCACTTGGAAAATAATTTTCTTCAACTAGAGGGTTAATAAAGAAGAAGTTATTTGAATCATGTTGTACATTTTTAAGTTGACTAGTTAAAAATCGTAAAAAATTGAGAATCGGTCAAACGTTCTGAAAAAAGATTTTATTTTTATTGCCAAATCACCCAGCCCTACATCAAACATTAAACAGCATTTAAATCAAAACTGCCTAACGTTACAGAATGAAGCCATGATGCGCTATAGGACTGTGCAAGCTTTGGGGGTGTTGATGGAAGCGATCTACTCCATCTCTGTTTTGATCATTGATCTGAATCCGATCCGGATGTAGTCTTTTACAAAAACTTTTACAGTCATTTATGTCACAATATTTTTAGGGATTAAACATGATTAAAAAGTATTCACAAAAGTAATATTCTTATGACTATCAAAAATTTTATAAATTTGTAATTAAAAAAAAAATGAAACTGCTTCATAAATAAATAAATACTGTACTTATTTTGTATTTTTTAAATATAAAAATACTGTTTTATCTATCGGTTCAATATTTTAAAATGTTTTGTTGTTCAAAACCTTTTTGACATCTACATATAATTACTCATGGTTAATCCTAGGTGTATATGACTTCTTTCAGACGAATCCAGTCGAAGTTATATTAGAAATGGATTTTTATCTTTTAAGCTGTTTAATAGCAGTCAGCGGGTGTTTCAGTGCATCAGTCCAAATGAAGTGAAATAAAAAGCGTCCATCCATAATAAAAACACAGCTCCGGGGGGTGAACAAAGGCCTCCTGTAGCGAATCGATGCGTTTTTGTAAGAAAAATATCCATATTCAAAAAGTAAAAGTCACTTTCATCTAACTTGCGCCAACAGTTGTACACAGAAGAAGCTCTGGGAGGATGACGTATGAGGTCAGTGTTGCACATGCACCGGTGAGTCTCGTGAAAACCGATGTTTGTT
>NW_015505524.1:588814-589088 GCF_001515645.1 Sinocyclocheilus grahami | reverse complement strand
GTGACCGTTGTTTTGTTTTGATCTCTCCCCTGCGTTTCCGCGTTCATCACTTCTGAGCGGCGCAAAGCTGACCGCACACGTCATCCGCCGGAGCTACTTCCGTGTACAACAGTGAGCGCAAACTAGATTAAATGGATTATTACGTTTTAAATATGGCTATTTTTCTTACAAAAACGCATCGATTCACTACAGTAGGACTTTGTTCACCCCCCGGAGCTGTGTGAGGCACTTTTTTATTATGGATGGGCGCTTTTTATTTCACTTCTTTTGGACT
>NW_015505524.1:588169-588629 GCF_001515645.1 Sinocyclocheilus grahami | reverse complement strand
ATGGGCTAATTTTCATTTTTGGGTGAACTAACCCTTTAAGGTAATTTACTCAGTGTGAACTCGTCTTGCTCCGTGTTTGGCAGAGGCAGTATAAGCACTGGCAGGTAAGCAACATGCAAATGTGACAATGGGGCTTAGCTGAGGATCAGTTCCACACAACCAGTCAGAAATTAAGTTTCACAAGCCTTCAGTACACACACACAAAAAAAAACTTAATTTTGAAACATACATCTCTGTATTCTGATTTTCCAGACTGAACCAAGCATTGTTTGGTTATTTGTCAGTAAACAGTGTGTTTTTCTTGTAGTTTTTGCTGAGGATCTCACTCCATCACCGCTGATCTCTTTCAATGAGGCTCTGCAGCATTTTCAGACCACTGATCTTGGAGACTTGCTTGTGAGTTTATTAAAAGTAACTACACTATGACTACATTCACAAACAGAAGAATATAGTTGACTCT
>NW_015505524.1:585434-587308 GCF_001515645.1 Sinocyclocheilus grahami | reverse complement strand
GGACAAGAAGTTGTGCAGCATGCTCTGTTAGGAAGGGCCTGATCTCTCTGATGTTGTGTAATGCAAACCTGCATGATCATGCTGTCCTTGCATTGTGGTCACTTCTGGTCATCAAACATTACTCCAAGATGGTAGAAATGAAAAATAGAACTGTATGTCATCAGCATAGGTAGGAGAAACCATGGAGGGGTCCAAGAACTGATAATAAGTAGTATTTGCCGTATTTTGTATTGTAGAGTAACCCTCTTACATGTGTAAATATAAAGAACATTTTGATTTTCAATTTCATGACCCCTTTAAGTTGTTCAGATGCTTACCAGAGTAACTGCCTAAATGTCTTGGGTGTGATGTCTTTGTTTTGTGATTCTGTAGGTTCTCTGGATAATGGCCAGTCAGTCCACATGCGTGTACTCCAGACCATCTACAGGAAATTGACCTGCACTCGAGCTGACTGCCCTCGCTATGGACCACACTGGGAGAACGTGGGCTTTCAAGGTACCTCAAATAAGCACCTATGCGTAAAATGTCTAATCAAAACAAAAAAATCAGTAATTAATTGATTATTTTCATGATGTCATGAAATACAAGTCACCCGTTTGTAATATTTGTTATACTTCCAGGTGCAGACCCTGCTACAGATCTGAGGGGAACTGGTTTTCTGGGCCTGATGCACACGCTCTACTTCGTCATGGACCCAGAGATTCTACCACTTGCTAGAGAAATCTACAAACTCTCTCAGCATCCAGTCCAGGTGATGCAAAACACAGTCAAATATATACTTGCTACAACCTTATCAAAGACAATAAAAACACTCGTTTTCATTTTTAACACATGCAGAATTTTCCCTTCTGTGTGATGTCAATCAACATGACGCGAATTGCCCTGCATGCTCTTAGGGAGGAAGTGCTGTCCAAGTAAGTCATTTCACACTGCAGGAAGCTGAAGTTTTTTAACATTAACTGGTGTTTATTTTGTACAGGATTAATTACATACTGTCAAGCTTTGAAATTATTTGGCTGTGTTTGCCCTCAGTCTGAGATATCCGCAGTAACCTTTCATAATCTCTGCAGTTGTTTCCATGGCAATAAAACATTTTGTTGCTTTGTGATGTCACATAGGGAGTGTAACCGAAGGCAACAGGTCGTGGCAGTGCTGAATGATTTTTATGTTGCAATGTTCCTGCACCTCTATCAGCTGTGGAAGAGCCAGCAGAAAACCATCTCTGACTCTGGCTATGTACTCAAAGGTGACATTTCCGTTACAAATTAACAGTGTTGTATTTGTGCATGGTATTGTTTAGTGACTTTCAGCATTGATTTGAATTGACACTGTCATTTGGTCAAAATCATTTGAAGGTGCCATAATTTACTTTTATTTTTACCCTTAAAGTCCATTTAATGCTAGTAAAGGTTTGCAGCAAAAAGCACTTTCCACTCACAATGACCCTTAAAATGAAACAAGCTGTTTTTGCAACTGTACCTTTAAGAGTTTTAGATGTAAATGCCCTCTATTCTGATTGGGTAGCTTCCACACTGTCATTTATTAGTGTAATAGTTGCTATATACTGAATAGATGTTGAGATTAGGAATGTGAATCTTTGGTTAGACAGCTAATCGATTCAATTCATGAATCAGAGGTTTTTGATTCAGGAATATGTTTTGGAATTTCAGAGCATTTAGATTTTTGTTGGAACAATTTTTGCTGGAAATAAGGTTGTTATGGTAAGGTTGTAACTTTAGATGCCAGTGAAATTTCACAATTCTTGCTAACAATTTTGATACCACAGCAAAAGCTAATACTAACTTAATGTAAGTAAACACAAACAGTAATAAAATAACAAGAAAACAAATTAAAACAAATAGAATGAAGCAAAA
>NW_015505524.1:584201-584826 GCF_001515645.1 Sinocyclocheilus grahami | reverse complement strand
CTTTAGAGTTTATATAGTGAAAAATGAAAAAGCCTGTTGTCTGTTTCTGCTCTGTGATGCACAGAAGTTGAGCTCTTCGCTAAGAAAAACCCCAAGCAGATTCTCAAACGTCTCGAGGGTTACCTGAAGGAGAGACGTGCTGGGACAGGACACCGAACATCACCTGACACACTATCACATAGCAACCCTTCAACTGGTGACACTGCGTCTCGAGCAGGGAGTCAGGGCGGGAAGGAGGACAAAGAGATGAACTTCACTGGAGTGTGTGAGCTGCCACCTGAGATGGAGGGCGAGGCAAGACTCATCTGAGAGACCGAGAGGGATTAGATTTGTACAGTCTCAACTATCTCTTGTGCTCTAAGTTTGTTGTTTCTTTGTTTCCTTTCTGTCCTTTCATACTTAAGTACACTCAGAGACAAGTCTATGTTGTAACTGTAGTTGCTAAAAATATAAAACTATTTGCTGTCTTTTTTTCTGTTAGAATACCTATTGGCTGTTCTATGAAAAAGACTAAATTTAGTTGCCAAGTTGAAAAGGAGAATCTCAGAATTAACTGCCTCAGTGGCAGCAGGTTGTTTCGAAATTGTCAGGAAGAAAGAGACGCTGTTTACAGGCCTCAAGGGTG
>NW_015505524.1:582258-583587 GCF_001515645.1 Sinocyclocheilus grahami | reverse complement strand
GACAGTGTCTTAAGAACTAGTCTGACCAACTAGCAGTTAGCCAAACGGTAATAAGTTTTATTTTTTGGATTCAACATAGACAAATCTACGTTTTTATGTAACAGAATTAAATATGACCAGTCTTAAAGAAAAAAAAATTGATGACTTAACTTGTAAGACTAGTCTTTTATGCAGCCGGTCCCTGGTATCCCGGACGAGCCCCCAATTTATGTTTTGAATCCTGTTATGCCAGAAATAGTACTAAAAAATTTTTATTGGTTACTTGTTAAGACATCACATTCTCAAGATGTAGCTTGTCCTGAGAGAATAGATGGTGTATTTTAAACTGCTTGATAGTGATTAGATTGTTACAGCTCCCAGAAGCACTTCTAGCAATGAAAGTGTGTAAACATATTAGGGATAATTGTGTCTATAAGACATGGCTTAAATAAAACATTAGCCAGGAAGCTGCAGGTCATTTAAGCTGTATGTTATACATAACCTAACAATTATTTCCTTCAGAGTTGCATGAGACACGTTGAAAACTTAAATAGCAAAAAGTCACTCTAGTGAGCTTCTTGCATCTAACATACAGAATTCAAACAGAAGTGTGAGACCTGTCAATAGTGTAATCCAGTACACCGTGAGACTTGTTGATTTACACACACAAAAAAGCGTAGAATACTTTGTTTGCTGTCGAGCCACATTAGGTTAGTGCAGAAAATAGTTGGGAATTTGATGTATTTTTGTCATTTGCGTCTTGTTCTCCCTAGTCCAGGTCCAATAAAGATGAGGGTTGCAACAGTCATGTAAATTGACGGTGACGTACTGTACATTTGGAAAAAAACTTGATGGGAAAAGTCTTTTCCCTCCCTTTGCAACCCTATTCTGCACTCTCGTCTTGTTAGCATGTCAGGTAGCGCTAGAGATGTAGCATCCAGGAATCGTTGTTTTAATTCCTAGTTGAAAAAGCTTGTTAATCTAACTCCGTATGGTTGCATATGTTTGTCTAAGTTACCTAGTCCAAAGTGTTGTTGTACAATACGAGTACAGTGCGTTCTGTATGTTTCAGGTTTAATTTTACGCTCTTATTTTATTCTTTTGTAGTTTTTATTTTTCCTAAACGACACATGAATATAAATACTCAGTGGATGTATATTAGAAGTCCTGTCACTTTAGCCAGTTTAATTTTATATAAAGCAGAGTAGTATTTTATAAACTTGAATAAGAGCAAAGCATGATGGAAAAAGAATGTTTATATACAAAGGCAAGTCACCCTTTCCTGGGTTATTTACTAGTTTGGCTGGTTTGTATTTAGTTTAGATAAGCAGGTTCAACACTTTCATTATC
>NW_015505524.1:580080-581435 GCF_001515645.1 Sinocyclocheilus grahami | reverse complement strand
GTTTTTAACAATCTTAATGGTTTGACGTCGAAGCAAATCAGACGAATTTGTGGCCTTTGGTATTTGCTGTGCTTTCGTGAATGGTTTTTTTTGCAGTTACAATATGTCAAAAATGATTCCCTCTACTATGGCACAATGTAACAATATTTGTTTGGACCAAAAGGAGCATTTGTGGGTTTGAAGCTGGTTTGGAGGTCGAGGTCTTTTAAAGGGAGATCTTGCCGTCTTTAAATCTAAATCTATAAGGATCTCTCTGTTTTGATTTTCCCAGTGCGTTTTACAAGAAAGCATTCCATCTGTCTGGCCCACGGAGATTAAATTTATTTCTGGAGAAAATGGAAACCCCACATGTCAAATTTGATTCGTTGAGTTGCCCTGAATCAAATTCCAAATATCCTGCACTTCATTTAAAGATGCATCGTCATTGTCTGTTATGATCCTTCAGAGCATTTTATTATATCTGAAACTTGATTGTAGAATCCCTATTTTATAATGAAAATATATTTCAGAATATATGCGGTGGTACAGTGATGTATCGTATGAAGAGTAATAAATAAATGCAACTTAAAAAAATATTTAAGTCATAAATTGTAATTCTTTGCATGTGCTTTTTTTAACCAATTAGTTTAAACGGGTCATCATAGTGATCGTTCTAGAATTTTAAGTGTGGATTGGCCATCAGGGGTCAGTCTACTGTAATGGCTGATGCAATCTGACTAGCATGTGCTGTCTTGCACTCAATGTGTTTTCTTATGTTAATTAATAACAACTATGGTTTCCATCAGGAATGACTTTTCTCTGCATTGCTTTATAAAGTGCTGACCATTTCTCAAATGTCTGTTATATAGAGTGTGAATGAACATTGTATAGAGCACGCCATCTACCCAGAAAGACCCACATAACATCTGTGCTGTAGAACTCCACAGAGAGCTCCACAGATTTGATGGAAACACCATTATTCTGAAGGTTCTACGCATCTACTTGTTTATTAGTTTAAATTAATTGAGTGATTAATTCGCCTTCCATATTCTCTGATCTGATAAATTGTCCATTCCACAGAATTCACGACTTTATTTAACAGTGAACACAGCTTGGAGTAATCTCTACATATAACAGATATATAATATAGAGTTTAATATATATAAAATAGTTTTAACATTGCCAGTTGTACAGTTATACATTACCATTTAAAGGCATAGTTCACCTAAAAATAAAAAGCTGCTGAAAATGTACTCACCCTCAGACCATCTACCATGTAAATGAGCTGGTTTCTTCATCAGAACCTATTTGGAGAAATGTAGCATCACATAACTTGCTCAGCAGTGGATCCTCTGCAGTGAATGGGTGCCGTCAGA
>NW_015505524.1:577844-579970 GCF_001515645.1 Sinocyclocheilus grahami | reverse complement strand
CGTCAGAATGAGAGTCCAAACAGCTGATAAAATCATCACAATAATTCACATGACTCCAGTTCATCAAAGAAAAGAGTGAGAAACTCCATCCCCTGTTGTCCTCTCACATCAATATCCACTGACACATTTGTTTAGAACTATTTCGGTCTGTTTTCGCTTGTAAATGGTGCTTAATCTGTGCATATTTCTCTCCTGATTCTGACTTTTTCCATTGGAGAAAGCAATATTATGGACTCCGCAACAGTTTGAAATTTAAAACGGCTTTATGATGGATTTGTTTCTTACAAACACGCAGCTTTTCATGTCACTGGAGAGTAATTGATGGACTGGAGTGTTGTGGATTACTGTGATGTTTTTATCAACTGTTTGGACTCTATTCTGACGGCACCCATTCACTGCAGAGGATCCACTGGTGAATAAGTGATGAGAGAACATGTGAGTAAATTTTCAGCTAATTTTCATTTTTGGGTGAACTAATCTCATAATGCATTATACATGAACATGAATTAACATTGAATTATAGTATATTTTTTTTAAATGACCTTTAATGTAGATTGTTCATTATATATAATTCATTAATGTTAACAAATTAATCTTTTAAATGCCTTTAATGCTTTGGAATTAATTTAATAGACTTTTAAAATACACGTTTTTTAAGTGCTTTTCTCCTTCATCCAGAAATTAATTTGAATTCATTAGGACTGTTTTTGGCACTCTTGATGAAATCTGGTGTTTTTTCCTGCATATCAACTATACACAGCTTCTCTGAGGAGCTTGGCCTGAACTTCCCTGGCTGAAAGATCAGAACATCAAATGTAAACCTGCTGTTTTGGCATCCTTACAGTGGCTCTGACGCTGTCCATCTGTCCTTGAGTCAGGGTAACAGATCCAGACTGCTCTCTCGGGGCTCAATGTAGAAACGGGCCAGTGATTCTTCCAGGAATTGCTGAATCAAGGAGGACAGACATCTGGCCTGCTTTGTTGAGTGCCAAAGAAAAAGGCAGGATAACATCCTAAGAGGTAAGGACAAAAACAAACTCATGGCAAGATTCAATAAATAGTTGTTTTAAATTGATCCTCAACAGTACTGAAAGCATTGCAATTTTTTGCTGTTTTGGCTTGTAGGTCTCTACTGATTTGAATCTGGCTTGGCAGAAGGAGACGCTCTCTGCTGGAAATGCTTATGCCAGATGACATGCTGTCTGGATGAAGGACACAAATGATGGCCAAGGAGTATGTGCTTGTAGACACATGCTTAGAACAGAAAACAGCAGAGTTATATTTGTATTCATTCTAGTGCTTAGAAGGATCGCTTTCACTTCTGAAATAAAAGGTTTACAGCATAAGTTTTAAAAGAATAATCCACCGTTTTAACAGGCAACCAAAGGGAAAATTACAAAAGGGAGAAATTCAGCAGTTTATTGGAAGTCTGTACCACATCGACATGTAAACAATGACATGAGCCTCAGTGCTGTTCTCAATTAATAGAGGAGACTTTAGAGGAATCCAAAAACATTTGTAGAGTGTCTTTATCAAATCATATCAGGAAGAAAGACACAACTTCATGTAGTATTTAAACTGTCCATACATTTCACAAATATTAACAGAATAACATTCTACTGTTTGCCGAATAGAATGGGACTGAATTAATCCGGAGTTATTTTGCAGAATGTCCTGGCTGCTCTTTTTCATGATTGGGGGTAGTGTACGTTCAAAAAAGGCATTTCACAACGTATGATGCCAGATCGGTTGATGACATCGGTTCACGTTAGGGCTGCACAGTTTTAAAATCTAATTGCAATTTTTCTGATAGATATGAATAAAAATGTAAAAAATCCAGGTTTGCTGTGCTGGTTTTTCACGGGGGGAAAATGGTATAGAAATTGCTAGTAGTTTCAATTAACACATTGAATTAAAATTGAAAATTAAAGTAGAAAAACTGAAATACCGGTAATGTTTTCAGTAACACTTTATTTTGATGGTCCCTTTTGAAAATTCTGATGAAGAATCAGTAACGTTGCAAGTACGTGTCAACTTATTCTAACCCTAACCCCACCAGTCTACTAATACTCTACTAACATTCTAATGAGAGTTAGTAGATATGTAGGTGCAATGTTACTTATAGT
>NW_015505524.1:576631-577150 GCF_001515645.1 Sinocyclocheilus grahami | reverse complement strand
ACATTGTTGCAAGCTGGGGCAGACCCTGTTTCCCCTTCATCACAGACTCTGTGGTTTGTGCCAAACCTCTGTCAGCATTTTAGTGCTGTGAGTCAGAAGCACGCTGGCGTTTCTGTGATTTAAGATGATGAAAGCTTTGTTCATACTCACGGTTAGTTGTATTTTCTTTACACACTGTACTACCTCGATCACTTTCCCTCCACGTGTCACAGATTTAAATGTTTTCTCTTTCAGAAAGTATCAAATATCTAGATTTTTATAGTGTGTCGTGCATATTTAACAAAAGCTTTGTGCTAGTTGAATACTGTAGATTGTGCGTGATGAGGCGTTTTCTCAACCTGCTCCCCATCTGAATCTTGGGAGCCTTCTGGCTGATACCCCGCTCCTCCGTCTCACTCTTTCATAACTTTTCTTTTTCTTTCTCTGCATCTCACTCTGCTCTCTCAGCTGTATGTTCTGGTTCATTCCCTCCTCCTCCCTCCTTTATGGACAATTTTCCTGCTCTCAGTACTTTTATAC
>NW_015505524.1:574767-576256 GCF_001515645.1 Sinocyclocheilus grahami | reverse complement strand
ACAAAATACAAGAGAGGTGCATGCTGCCTGTCTGTTGGTTGGTCTCTGTGTGTGTGTGTGTGTGTCTGTCTGGCTGGCTGGCTGGCTGGCTGTCTGTCTGTCTGGCTGTTGATCTATGTGTCTGTCTGTCTACATTATCTGTTTGTCTATGTCTGAAGTCTGTCTGTCTATCTATAGTATCTGTCTCTATGGATAGTATATTTCTGTGTCTGTCTATCCGTCTGTCTACAGTATCTGTCTGTCTGTCTACAGTATCTATCTAAAGTATCTGTCTGTATGTCTACAGTATCTGTCAATCTATCGATAGTATCTTTCTGTGTCTCTGTCTATCCGTCGGTCTACAGTATCTATCTGTAGTATATATCTGTCTGTCTATAGTATCTTTCTCTCTATCGATAGTATCTTTCTGTGTCTCTGTCTATCCGTCTGTCTACAGTATCTATCTGTAGTATCTGTCTGTCTGTCTTCAGTATCTGTCTATCTATAGTATCTGTCAATCTATCAATAGTATCTTTCTGTGTCTCTCCGTCGGTCTACAGTATCTGTCTGTCTGTCTTCAGTATCTGTATATCTATAGTATCTGTCAATCTATCGATAGTATCTTTCTGTGTCTCTGTCTATCCGTCGGTCTACAGTATCTATTTGTATTATCTGTCTGTCAATCTGTCTGTCTGTCTAAAGTATCTATCTATAGTATCTGTCTGTCTGTCTACAGTATCTGTCTATCTGTCTGTCTACCGTATCTGTCTATCTGTAGTATCTGTCTGTCTGTCTATCTATCCGAGTCTGTCTATCTGCAGTATCTGTCTGTCTGTCTACAGTATCTGTTTGTCTGTCTGTCTGTCTACAGTATCTGTCTATCTGTAATATCTGTCTGTCTGTCTACAGTATCTGTCTATCTGTAGTATCTGTCTGTCTATCTGTCTGAGTCTGTCTACAGTATCTGTCTATCTGTAGTATCTGTCTGTCTGTCTACAGTATCTGTCTGTTTGTCTACAGTATCTATCTATAGTGTCTGTCTTGTCTGTCTACAGTATCTGTCTATCTGTAGTATCTGTCTGTCTGTAGTATCTGTCTGTCTGTCTGTCTGTCTGTCTACAGTATCTGTCTGTCTATCTGTCTGTCTGTCTACAGTATCTGTATCTGTAGTATCTGTCTGTCTGTCTACGCTATCTGTCTATCTGTCTGTCTACAGTATCTGTCTATCTGTAGTATCTGTCTGAGTCTGTCTGTCTACAGTATCTCTGTAGTATCTGTCTGTCTATCTGTCTGAGTCTGTCTACAGTATCTGTCTATCTGTAGTATCTGTCTGAGTCTGTCTGTCTACAGTATCTCTGTAGTATCTGTCTGTCTATCTGTCTGAGTCTGTCTACAGTATCTGTCTATCTACAGTATCTGTCTATCTATAGTATCTGTCTGTCTGTCTGTCTACAGTATCTTGTCAATCTATAGTATCTGTCTGTCTGTCTGTCTGTCTACAGTATCTGTC
>NW_015505524.1:573906-574618 GCF_001515645.1 Sinocyclocheilus grahami | reverse complement strand
TATCTGTCTGTAGTATCTGTCTGTCTCTCTGTCTATCTGTCTGGTGTTGCTTCTATGGTTATTTTTGTTTTGATTTGATTTGAATTTACTAGCCCTGTCCCCATTCACCTGGTATATTTTGCTATATTGGAAAAAGATGCCAGGACATTCTGCTAAACATCTTTTGTGCTCCACTGTGAATGGTCCCTTTAAATAATGCTGTCATTTTGTGTGTCTATCTATCTGAGCAATCCTCTCTTTAAGTTATAAAACAAACTGATGTTTTGTTGGACTTTTAAAACAAGGGACATGGTGAAGATTTACTTTTTGGGTCAGGAGATCAAGTCCAGGAAGACTGTGCGTGTGTGCTTTGGTGAATGATATGAGGTGTCTTTTCCATATTGCACAGATTTCCTTGCCACCATGGGGATATTACATTAGTCTGTGACACTAAAGGCCAACAGCAGTTCCATTCGAGGAGGTGGAAGGAATTTTCTAACAGGAATCAATCTATGTGTGATAGACAGTGATAAAAGAATCTTTCTACAATTACTTCAGTGACTAATTTTCTTGCAAATACATGGTTTGCTATGTATTATGCATGAAGTATTGTTATAATACTCTTGGTAGGGGATTCAATATCATTTAAAACTTTTCATTCTTGTCCACTGGACTTTATTTTCAGTCACTTTTTTGTTTCTAAAGCATGTAAGTTAGTGTAAATTATTTAGTT
>NW_015505524.1:534367-573704 GCF_001515645.1 Sinocyclocheilus grahami | reverse complement strand
TTTCTTTCTTTCTCCCACCCCCTCTCTTCAAGTCTGTTTTTACACTCCTCCGTAGCTCCTCATGTGTTTCTTCCACCCTCCCCTTCTCCTCACACTCCTCTGTCTCTCTCTCTCACACATTCTCTCTCCCTCTCCAGCACTCCCTCTCACTTCTCTCCTCAGAAATACTGTCTGTGGAGCACCTCTTCTGTTTGCAGCAGTGAATAAGGCACCATGCCGGGACTGAGGGACCAGACGGCACTTTCAGTTCTCTGTCTGTCCCTGCTGGTTCGCTTCTGGACTGTAAACGGACTGACAGACCACAGCAGCTCAGAGATCAGCCACACAGCCTCAGAGCAACATGTGGAGAACAGAAGCGCAACAACTGGAGCAGGTATAAATGACAAAATAGCTGTTGCCTGTCTTGTTCTTTTTAACTCTGTTGTATAAAAATGTACTTGCACCTGTGCTTGGAGAAGCCACGTTTAGGAAGCCAACTTATTGAGGAAGAAAAACGCTGCTGAATGCCTATACAAATTAATATTTAGCTGACATGGTGTGACGAATTGAGAGGCTGAAAAACTAGTGACAGACTTTCATCATTGTGTTTCAAAAGAATGTTATGGCTTCATTATGCTTGCAACTCACATTCGTTCTGGCTATATTTTGGTATGTAATGACAGCTTTTCACAGTCCAATCAGTTCCTAGTGGATAAGCATTGTCAGGTTGATAATAACTTGTAATGATCCCTGAAAGCTTCAATAATATCTGTCTACTGGGTTTTAATTAGGTAAAAGGGGTCATTGGGACCCCTAATGTAAGAAACTATAAAATCAGTCTCAAGAGACCATAAGGGTTACCAAGGACAAATTTTCTGTGATTTGGAACAAAAGCACTTATAACTTAATATGCAGCTTTCCAGCAGCACACTGCATTTATGTTGACAGGTTATATCTTCCACATAGTTTACAGCACGTTTTAAGTGGTACTTTACCAAAGACAGGGATTCTTCTTGAAGGACGCTTGAAGGAGTTTTTCCAGTTACATGTGTAAAGCTCTTGTTGACAGTGGCAGATGCATACTCAATACTTGCACCTGTGCTTGGAGAAGCCAAGTCTAAGAAGCCAACTCACTGAGGAAGAAAACCGCTGCAGAACGCAAGTACAAATGAATATTTAGCTGACACAATGTGACGAATGGAGAAGCTGAAAAACTAGTGCTGTAGAAGTTGAAGACAGACTTTCATCCTTGAGTTTCAAAAGAACGTCATAGGTTCATAATGCTTGCAACTTGGATTAAGGAGTTAATTTAAGAGTTAATAGCAGCGCTGTGGCTGAGGTTTGGAAAATATGGTTGCTGGCAGGCTTTTGGTATTCAATAACACAGCATTTTTCCTTAAGAAGCTTTCCCTTCTTAAATGCAGGGAAGCAGACTCACTCTGACAAACTGGACAGATCAGTAAAATTACAAAAAGTAATGGGAAAAACAGAGGAACCATCCCAACATGGTTGAATTACCCTGTGGAACCCAATAGGAATGTATGTATTTACTATACATGTCTTAGACTGAAATATCTTTAATGTTATTGGTCATTCCCTAAGTAGTGAGCAGCATTTCACAAGATTGTCATAAAGGTTTCTGCCTTGGTGGGAGAGTAAGAGACTTTTGGTTCCTTTTTAGGACTTAGAGTCAACATGAAATCACTATTGACCTTATTCATTTAATATATGCTCCTGGTCTTATTGCGAAGGATTCATTAATGCATGTTATTCCAAAGAAGAAAAGTTTCTGCAATCTTTAATTAAAATGTAATAACTTGCTCTTCCTCTGAGATGACTTTGCTTTTTGCTGATGTCACTAAGGCCTCACAGGCTATTGGCTGTCATTAACCAATAGCTATGTAAGCATTATTTTGTCAAGCTCACATTCGTTCTGGCTTTGTTCTGCTATGTAATTCCAATTTTTCACAATCCAATAAAATCCAAGTTGGCAAAATCTTGTTGAATTTAGTTTTATTTAAAAATACGTCAAATGAGTTTTGAATGGGGTTTCACGTTGATTTTAAGACCCTTGGCTACTTGGCTCAGTTTTGGCCCAGCTGTGGCTCTTGATTCTGAAGATGCTCTAGACTTCAAACACACCTGTGCTCCAGCCCAGGCTTTGCTCCTATCTGTTAGCCCAGATGAGTTAGTACTCCTAGGCTGTCAGACTGAAAGGTGTCAGATGTTTGATACTTTGCCCATCTGTAAAATCTGATCTTGGAACTGACCTTCTGAAGTTGTAAAAGCAAACCACTTGGAAGGTAGAATTTTTTGGAAATTTCTCAACAGTGTGAAAACAGTTTCACCATTATGCATGGAAAGAAACCAGTGCACATGCTCTGGTGTTCATGTGGACAATGAGTTTGACTGACTGTGTTCCTGCTTTTCTTCCCATCATTTTTTGTCCTCTCTGGCAATAAAAAATGCAAAAAGGTCAAATAAATCTCCTGTTTTGAAACCCCCTTCACCGTTTCGAGCCAGTGTTTACTGACAGATAAGTAAACTTTTGCCAGATTACTCCTGAGGACTGGCGTTGTGGTCAAGCTCCGTGTGAGTAATGACTTCACAGCAACAGGCAAGGATGTTGCTTAAAACTTTCCCAGCAGGGATGAAAGTGCCCTTTGGAGACAGGACAGGATGAGTTTCAAGAGCCAGAGCGTCTGTGTCAACATATGAGGCTATGAACTCTAAATGGGACAGTCTGTGTGCATATTAGAGTGCAGCTTCAATTAAATATGAGTTGACAATGTGGAAATGAAGAGCCAAAAATAATTTATGTTTCTCTAGATCTTCTGCAAGTGAAGATAATCCCACTCTATGCAAAGATTCATGTTGGACAACACAAACGATTGTTATGCAAAGGTGAGAAGCCAGTTTAACCATAAAATAATAGTTCTGTTATCACTTACTCAGCCTCATGTTGTTCCAAACCCATTTGACTTTCTTCCATGGACAACAAAAGGTGAATTTTTGGAGAACATCCTGGCTACTCTTTCCAATATATTCAAACTGAAAGGGATTGGATTGGAACTAGCCAATAAAGCTCTGAATTGGACAACAAAAGTCAAATATGTTACAATGCCACATTTGAGACTAAATTTCATTGACATTAATGGCACCATACAGTATTTAATTTGAGTGCATGAGGGACATTTTAATTGAATGAAAATATAAATTTCAGTCTGTTCTTCATGCAAAGCTGTCAAATGACTTGGAATATAGTGCAAACGTATTTTGAAAAGAACGGGAAATTCATCCAAAAACTCTCCTTTTGTTTCCATGGAAGAAAGAAAGTCATAGGAGTTTGGCACGGCATGAGAATGAATAATAATAAAAAACATTAGGCAGTGGTTGGATATGCACTTGTTGTTGAACTAGCTCAGATGCTAATTCAGTTCAATATTTTTTCTCTGTTCTTTCTTAGTTGATGGGGGTGCAGAGGAGATCGCCTGGTTTTCTCCTAATGGTGAGAAGATTCTAACAAAACGTGACAATCTCGAGGTGCGCAGTCATGGCAATTCCTTGTCCTCTCTCATTGTTCTCAATGCCAATTTAAACAATGCTGGGATATACAAATGTGTGGCCAGAAATTGGGACACAGAATCACAAGCTACGGCCAAGCTGTACATCCTTTGTAAGTATTTACTACTATTAATATTATCATCACAAATATTATGACAAGAAATTAAGTCCAGTCTGCATTTTTATGATCAATTTTAAGCGTGTTTTGTCAGCAACTATTAAAATACTGAACCATTAACTTTTTTTATCCAAAGTGACTAACAATGCAACAAGCGGTTCATCATTATGAGGCAATAATACGAGAAGTGCTAGCAATGCAAAGCTTCAAACATTGCCCAAAATAGTACAAACTAGAAGAAGTATGGATATAAGAATAGCAAGAAAGCATATATTTAGTGTTTCAAATATGAATGGGTTAAAATGTGTTTACACTTAAATGTACTGCAAGTGATTGACATTTTGCTAACTTTGCTAACAAAGTTTTTGATGGATGTTCAGATATTAGGGACATTTATGCATTGTTTACAATTATAATAATAAAAAGTATAATCTAACTGTATAGAAGTAGAATAGAGTCAAACAGAGTTTAAAATTGACTGTGTGAAACATTTTCCTCAAAGATTTTTATTATTGTGTGTGCTAAGTCATTGTAATATTTCTTGTATTATTTAGAGAACTTTTTTCTCGTTTCAAAATCTGGAGCAGAAGTAACTAGATGGGCTGTTTGAATCATGCTTGAATTAGTGAGTTGTCCAGAACAATGTGTTGGAAGTTTGGAGGGAATTATCAAACTTGTAGCCAGACATCCTGGTAGACACTGATACATTCCTTTCTCTTTGTACGTTCCTGTTACAAGCATCCAAAAAGCATGGGTTGACTGAGGGAGCCAGTGTTGCAGTGGAGAAAACTAGGCTTTTAAGAAAGCCAGAATTGGTTGTTTCTTGGTATGGTTTCCCGAAACTTCTTGCATTTGATGAAGCAGCTCAAATCAATTAAGCCTGGCAGGATTTTGGTCATGACAGATTCAAACAAAACAGCTTTCTTTCAGCTGTGAAATATGTCTACACTCTTTAGAATCACTCTTAAAAAGGGGGTTTCTTCAATGATTTCCTCTTCAGATTATTCACATTGAGAAAAAAAATAACGATTATTTTAGGAACTGTTTTTCAGAGGTTCTTAAGGAAACCTAAAAACCCCAACATTCATTTTTAACATGAGAGAGGTTTAACTCACAGTAAAAACTGAAAGAAAGCTTAAACTAGCGGGGAAAAGTACTTCCAAATAAGACTTGCAATATACTTGGAGAATGTTTTAACTTAATCAATTTATGTAGAGTCAATAAAAGTGAACTGAATTATATATATATATATATACACACAATAGTTCTGTCTGGTCCTCGAATCTGATTGGCTGAGAGCCTTTTCCAGGAGTGCGATATTCAAGTGATATCGGAACTTCAACTGTTTCACCGTTTGTATCACTTCGTTTGTGGTATTGCTCACAGCGAGTTTCATAGTACGCCCAAATCTCCGAAAAATGTTGAAGCTAATTTTTACATTCTTGCCTAAAACACTGTTAAAACTACATTCCATTACACAAAAAATAGTATTATTTACAAAATTATAGTGGATTTGGACAAACATGAAATATTATGAAATAAACGTGAAACAAATGTGAAATTCGTGGCGATACTGGGTGAATATCTCATGGGTGGAAAGACCTCAGCCAAGGACATAGTGTGTATGTATATGTACAGTGGGTACAGAAAGTATTCAGACCCCCTTAAATTTTTCACTCTTTGTTATATTGCAGCCATTTGATAAAATCATTTAAGTAAAAAATTTTTCCTCATTAATGTACACACAGCATCCCATATTGACAGAAAAACACAGAATTGTTGACATTTTTGCAGATTTATTAAAAAAGAAAAACTGAAATATCACATGGTCCTAAGTATTCAGACCCTTTGCTGTGACACTCATATATTTAACTCAGGTGCTGTCCATTTCTTCTGATCATCCTTGAGATGGTTCTACACCTTCATTTGAGTCCAGCTGTGTTTGATTATATACATACATACATACATACATACATACATACACATACACATACATACATACATACATACATGCATACCCTGGAATCTAACCAATAGGATTAGCTTGCTGTTTTTGGAAAGTGACAGTTTTGTTTCCAATACGCATCAGACAGTTTGAGACCTTAAAGTAACCTTCAGTGAACTAGATGTGTAGTTATAATTTATGATTGAGGGATAAACTACAGTTTTCTCACTTGTCCAAAATTCAAGAGGGTTACTTTAGCTAAGTTGTGTTTTTTTCATTCCCTTTCATTTTCTCTGTTATTTAAGCAAAGAGAATGCGTCGAGAAACTGAGAGGGAAGGAAGAGGAAAACGACAGAAAGAGCCCAAGGCCACCAAGAAGCCCAAAGCTCCCAAGCCCACCAAGAAACCCAAGGGTGAGAAGAAGAAGAACAAAGGAGAGAAGGGTGGGAAGAAGAAAGGCAAGAAGAACAGGGAGGAGACCACCACGATCACCACCACCACCACCACTGTGGCTCCCACAACCACTGTGCCCATTGAGTATGAAGAGGAGTTTTATGGCCCTGAAACGGACCAGTACTGGGATGAAGGTTAGAAATCCTGTGTATTTTTGGTGCAGATTGGAGCAGAACAGTGACCGCCTTGGTTCTCTATAAGTGATTTTCCCACTTGTTTTCTCCATGGGGATTTCAAAACATTCTTCATATAGACTCCGCAACCAAACCAACCAGTTCAGAGATGAATCATAGCATTGCACACTCTGATTTGAAGTAAAACGTTATATGAATATCAAATTACATTGTTTTACAAATGAATTAACTCGCATACAATAGAAAATTGATTATATAAGTTTGTCACAATTTATGTTTGTATGGTAACAGCAGCTTCTCTAATTGGTGGATCTCTCTTCAGGAATTAGGGGGAGTGTAGTTCTTCACCTGGAATTCCGCTATTCAGCCATTGAAAAAAAAGAAATGAAGTGAATTGTAGCTTCTGCTGAAGCATTTTTAAACAACCTTGGAGAACATGCCGTGCCTGGAATAAGATCAAGATTTTGTTTTGTTTTACGTGATCTGGAATATGACTCATTAGAATCGACTAGCACTCACAAAGACTGTTTGGTATCCACAGAATTTCCTGCAGAGACAACAACAGCGGCAAAGCCTACAAACCCCCCGATTGAGAAAACCACAGAATTTCCAACAGACTTTCCTCCTGACACAGACGAGTATTCCCCACCTTACCCTGACTCATGTAAACAGAACATCACTCATGCCTGTGTAAATAAACACCACTTTTGTTCATCAGGATTAACATTTCCTTTAATTTACTGTCAGACGATGACTATTGGAAGGTGGATGAACCCACACCTACAACCTCAGTGATCGCTGGCCGTCCACCTGATGATGATGTTGATTACTGGGATGCCAGATGTGAGTCTTCCGATAATTAAAGTTAGTTAGCAACGGTCACAAATGACTGATTGTTCAGCTAACAAACCTTTTTTGGCAACAGATGAGGTGGCAGAAAACATGCCTTTCCCTGATGGCAAAGAGATCAGCTCTACTGACAATGACTGGCATTACACTACCACAGGTAAACTGACCATTCCTTCTAAACGCTGTGCCCTATTCAAAATAAAATGAGAATAAATTATGATTTATTAAATGTTCTTGTGCTACTTCTTTGTTTCACTATTATTGTAGACTGCTGCTACTTACTAAGTTTTAAAATGACATTGTTCTCATTATGTAATTGTGATTAGTTCTAAAACGTTAAAACAGACACAAAAAAAGTCGGTTTAACAGTCAGTTGGGCTAATAGGTTTCTGCTGTCTCAGAGTTGTTTTATTGCTATATTTTACATTACAAAAGAGTGAATTTAACCACCCTGTAAATCTGTGTGTGAACCAAATAAAACTGTTACCACAATATACACCCATCTCATGAAAGATCTTGTTTTTACACCATTTAAAATCCACAATGTCTAGTGTGGTTCTTACAAAAGACAGCGGACCAGCAGCGACAGACATTTAGCAAACATTTTATGAGTCATTAAAGTTTTTCTACTGTACTGTGAGTAAAACTCCCAAATTTAACCTGCCTTTCTTTTCTTTTCTGTCACAGAGGAGCCCACCGTCCCTCCATTTGAAAACAGCTGGTATGAAGAATATGAATATGGACATGGTACATACAGCTTTGATACTCTATTTTGAAAAGAAACAAACATACAGTGAGACGGCATGAGAGCTGATGGCCTCGCTCTCGTCTTAATGAGAGTACAGACAACGTGACCTGTCATTTCTGCACTCAAATAAACTCTTTCAGAGACGCAGAGGTGCCACTTGATGTCAAGCTGAACATTTTAAGTCATGTTGACATTAGATGAAAATTATAAATGGAAATATTTTCCAACCAGAAAACTAGTTGTCTTGCAGTATATCTCCTCCCCAACTAAATTTTATTTAAAAAAGAAAAGAAAAACAGTAACACTTTACAATATGGTTGTTAATATTAGTCAATGAAAAATACTAATAAAGCATCAACTAATCTTAGTTCATGTTAATTTTAACGTTTACTAATGCATTATTAAAATCAAAAGTTGTATTTGTTAATATTATTTAATGGATTTGAGCTAATATGAACTAACAATGAATAGTTGTACTATTAACTAACGTTAGCAAAGATCAATAAATATTGTAACTAATGTATTGCGCATTCTTAATTAATGTTAGTTGATGAATTAACTAATGTTAATTTATGATACCTTACTGTAAAAAAAAAAGTGCATGTATAAAACGCTTTTTACTTCTGTTACCAAGTTTTAAGAGGTAAGATGATATGTGGTGCATGGAGCACTTATCTTAGATAAATACAATTTTATTTGGTAACAAAACTATGTCCTGGAGTAAAAACGAATAATTTTAACGTTTACTAATGCATTATTAAAATCAAAAGTTGTATTTGTAATATTATTTAATGGATTTGAGCTAATATGAACTAACAATGAATAGTTGTACTATTAACTAACGTTAGCAAAGATCAATAAATATTGTAACTAATGTATTGCGCATTCTTAATTAATGTTAGTTGATGAATTAACTAATGTTAATTTATGATACCTTACTGTAAAAAAAAAGTGCATGTATAAAACGCTTTTTACTTCTGTTACCAAGTTTTAAGAGGTAAGATGATATGTGGTGCATGGAGCACTTATCTTAGATAAATACAATTTTATTTGGTAACAAAACTATGTCCTGGAGTAAAAACGATAAATGTCACCGGTTTCTGATTATGCAGGCAGAGCCTGTTTTTATTAGGGTATAAAATGGAAATCTGGTAAAAGCCTAAAGGACAAATGTGTCAGGAACCATTTTGATTTGATTATCGGATTCAATTTTTATCTAATCCACTTTAGTTGCACATATGACTTCCAGATAGAATTGTCTTAGATATTTTGAGTTTAGTATTTTGTTTGTCCTATTTTGCTTTAATGAATAAAATATGTACGTTTTGTTTCCAAAACCAAAACTTTGTTAAAAACTGATTAGTGACCTAAAAGCTCGGAATATGGATTATTTCTCATGCATTGTCATATGTAACTTTGTTTTAATTTTTAAAATTCAGTGATCTCAGACTTGAGAAACCATCTGTACTTAGTGTGTGACACTGAACTATTATTTAATGTGTTCAATTACACCCTTCGTTTCGGTTTTGTCAACAGAAAAGAAACTGGAAGAGGAGACGGAAAGAGAGAGAGAAAGAGAAAGAAAAGAGCAAGAGGCAAAAGGTACAGTGTTTTTACCCTCATATACTGAAAGTTGTCAGCTAATAAGAGTACTGTTGTACTGAACATGTAGACACTAAACTGCAGGTACTCACAGCCGTGCTGATGTTCAGAACAACAGCACAATTTAGAGGACCATAACTACTATTCAGTCTACCACAACAATAGTGTAGTAATGTATTAATTCCAGTAAGTGTATTAGACTATCATTGGTTTCAATCAGATACTAGGACATACAATTCACAAGCAAGATCATGAACTTTCTTTTGTTCTTTTATATTAATTCATTCCTTTTGTTTGGTTTGTCTTGAGCTGAACTGAAAAAAATACCTTACTGATGAAAAACATTAATGTGCATGGGCAACAGTCCTCAACAGGACTCTCTGCAATACAAACTATTTAAATAACACTGTTAGCATGAAAATCCCCTCTGTTTTGTCTTCCAGCTGCCCCACAATCTGCTTACACTTGATTATAGACTTTGTGGGAAATTACTGAATGACAAGCATTCATTAACAACAGAGAACGGACCCTGTTCCCATGAGCTCTGTTTTGGTTCCTAACAGACTGAACAATATCCTTTGCACTGACCTAAGGCAGTGGAGCAGGAATTAGGACAATTTTGATATGCAGGATATTGTAGAACAGGACATAACAACCAAAATTAGAAAGCAAGCTGAGAAAGAGATGAAGAAAGTTCCAGGTTCAACAAAAGTTAAGCTCCATCAACAGCATCTGTGGCATTACCACCAAAAATAAGCATGTGTCATTCCTAAATTTGTAAAAATGGGTCAAAAGAAAGGAAATTATAGTGATACTGTGAAATGTTTTTTTTTCCCTAAAAAATGATGTATGGCTAATACAGTACACCGAAATTGCTTTAGTATAGTAAGTGTTCATATTTAAACATTACTAATAATTTTAAAGTTATTCTTACATTTTTATTCTTACATTTACTAAAAATAAATAATAATTTTACCACAAAACGACATGTGAACCACGACCTGAAGTTTGACAATTTTAGAATGACACTAAAAGGGCTTGCTACTTGCTTAAAAAGTTAACGCTAACTTGTTTAAAGAACATTATCTTTGATTTGCGAATATATGGTCAAGATGTTAACTGGAAAACCATTATGTTACAATGACTGGTCTTTGAACATTTTAAGAACAATAATCTTCAGATTTACATGGCACAGACCTTTATTTCATCCTTCCATCTCTGGATTGTAAAGATAAATGTAAATGGAGCTCCAGAACATTCCAGAGGATTGTGAACGGTCTATAATGTTTGCCAAAAGCATAGCAGGATATTTGGTGTCAAATTCATGTGTGTATGTTTCTCTTCAAATTGCTCACCTGGTTGTTTGTGAAAGGTAAGTGTTATTTTTTCACTTTTCGCTCTTCAATGTAAAAAAAAAAGCAAGTCAGTGGCTGCCCATCTTTGAGAAAAAAAAGCATATCAAGGAACACAAAATTAATGCCCATGGTTCCTGATGATAAATTGAGGTCTTATGAAGTGAAATGATCGGTCTGTGCAAGAAACTGAACCTTATTTACAACATTATTACCTGTAATACAGAGACAAACAGTCTACTGCAGAGTGATGTCCTGTTTAAGAATGAATCATTCATTTGAACTTAGCAGGATATTTGGTGTCAAATTCATGTGTGTATGTTTCTCTTCAAATTGCTCACCTGGTTGTTTGTGAAAGGTAAGTGTTATTTTTTCACTTTTCGCTCTTCAATGTAAAAAAAAAAGCAAGTCAGTGGCTGCCCATCTTTGAGAAAAAAAAGCATATCAAGGAACACAAAATTAATGCCCATGGTTCCTGATGATAAATTGAGGTCTTATGAAGTGAAATGATCGGTCTGTGCAAGAAACTGAACCTTATTTACAACATTATTACCTGTAATACAGAGACAAAAACAGTCTACTGCAGAGTGATGTCCTGTTTAAGAATGAATCATTCATTTGAACCGGTTCTTTTTAGTGAGTTGAATGAACCATCTGAAACAGTTTGTGGTTCGAGCAGTACAGATCTACAAATTACTCAATCAAAACTCACTTTCATACAGGCCTGACAATCACGCTGACTAGAAACAAGACAAAATGCTGGAGTATATGGAGTCCCGTGATACTGGTTTTTGCCAACTCATTCAGGTTTATTTTGGGGTGAACTATCCCTTTAATTACCAGGAAGTTAAGAGATTAATCTTTATATTTCATGCTAATGAATCCATATCAATCAGTGGTGAACTTTGTGCTTTCTCCAATAATTTGTCTCCTCAGAAAGAGAAGAGAGGAGGCATGAGGAAGAGGAGGAGAGAGAACCCAGGATTTACAGACCTCCGCCACGCGTGTACAGAGAGCCTAAAAGTGAGTGGTGGGGACTCGGTTTAGGCATGTAGCCAGATGGGATCCATCACTTAATAGATAACATAGAGCAATACATACACTCAGAGCAAAATGACTGTGAAAAAATAAATAAAACACTAACATGCAACAAACTTATACAAGAGCACTCAAGTGATGTAATACTGAAGCTCTCCCAGCTCTCAGTTCTAGCCGCAGATCTTACCAAACAAATATGTTCCTTAAAGCAAAACCTCGGCGTTCAGTTCAGTGTCTTGTTTTTAGTGTCTTAGATATTACTGCTAATTAATGCTAACATAATTAATGCTAACAAACGTAACTGAAATAGTGATATCTTGATGAAGCCTTCATTAGATTCAAGTGAATATGAGACCTTAAAACATTTTGTAAGACTTTAGCTGTTTTTAAGTCATTACAGATACTGAATCCTGCCAAATCCTGCTCCAATTCCACAGCTGGTTCTTTTCAAAGGAAATTCCAAATGTCCGCCCTGCTCAAGAAACACATGCATGGATGTAGTCCTTCATCTTAAGGCGCATTACTCTGAATTAAGACAAGTGGCAGAACAAATTGTTTTGAAGTTATAAGTTAAGTTAAATATAAGTTGTAAGTTATGGTTGTAAGTTATGAGTTAAATATATGTTAAGTTCCATTATAGTTGTTGTTTCGTTACATCTTGATGACACAAGAATTTGTGCATAGTCTGTCTATATTGTTTCCATCATCTTGATGACACAAGAATTTGTGCATAGTCTGTCTATATTGTTTCCATCATCTTGATGACACAAGAATTTGTGCATAGTCTGTCTATATTGTTTCCATTTACCTTGCTAGTTAAAACTAATATAAATATATATGTACCTGTATATATTTATACATTACCATACACATTGGTGGCAGTTTTAAAATAAATAAAAAGTAATAATATATAAAAATATAATGATAAAAAGAACATTAAGCAAAAAGTATAAATAAAAAGATGTAAATTGAAATAATGTGGTGCCTTCAGAAAGTGTAGCACGGTGCTTAGTGAGAAAGCACAGATAAACTGATTTCAGTCTGTACTTCAACATATTGTGTGAACATGTTGTCCATATTAATTTTGTTCTCTGGTTTGCGATGTGTATCAGTTTGTCCTCCTCTGGGTATGGAGTCTCACCGCATAGAGAATGACCAGCTGCTGACTTCCTCTGTTTATCAACATCGCTATGGCTCACACAGAGCTCGTCTCAATATTCAGGTACGAACATATGCAGATAGTCACTCTGAAAATTAATTACTGGCAACTGAACTAAATGTGATGTGGTGTTTTACTGGTTCGTCTCACAGGCGTCTGGGGATGAAGATGATATGAATGGTGGGTCATGGTGTGCTAACTCTGAAGAGAAAGTCCACTGGATTGAACTGGACGCTCGCACACTAACAGAGTTCACTGGCGTTATCACTCAGGGTCGAGATGACCCCTTAGAGTAAGACAGACATTAGAAACCTTGGAGCCCTCGCACAGTAGACTACCTAAAGTCTACATCTACAGTCCTTGTAATTTTGTTTTGTTGTTTCAGGAGCGATTATGTGTCTTCTTACTATGTGGCGTTTAGTAATGACAGCAGAGAGTGGACTGTCCTTCATGATGGATATGCTGAATGGGTAGGTTACCATTATTTTCCTCTTCTTCTTTTGGTTGCCAAATCTTTCTGTGGTGCTTAAAAAGAGTTCACCCAAAAATGAAAATTCTGTCATCATTTACTCACCCTCAAGTTGTTCCAAAACTGTATGTTTCTTTCAGCTGAACACAAAAGAAGATATTTTGAAGAATGTACTGTAGGCAACCAGACAGTTACCTACAGTAAATTCTTACCTACATCAACAATGGTTTCTTTTTTTTGTTTCCCTTCTTTTTGCTCTCAGTTATTCTTTGGTAACTCCGATAAAAACACACCAGTGTTGTCTCAGTTTATGGAGCCGGTAGTGGCACGTTATATACGCATCTTGCCACAGAGCTGGAATGGCACCATGTGTATGAGGATGGAGGTTTTGGGCTGCCCAGTACCAGGTGAGAGACTCTTTAATGGTCTTTATATTTGTTTGTTTGTGCATTGTGTGCTGATAAAGTATTTCCTATTACTGATATTCCTGTCTGGATCCACATTGTTTAAATACCTGTTTATCAATAGTTTAGGGATATTACTCAATATTTTGCATTTGCTCTTTACTCAGATCCTTTAAGCCAGTACCATAGTCAGAATGAAGTGACGCATCGAGATGACTTGGACTACACCCATCACAACTACCTCGACATGGAGAAGGTGAAGGGAGAGTGCCAATGTCTGGAGTCTTAAAAGTTCATGAATGGAAAAAAGATATAAGAAATACACTAGCGTTTACAGTTAAGAAAATTGTGGCTGGCTGCTAGGGATTTCTAAGCCACAAGATTTGAGGTGTCACTGATATTTGTAGCACAAACCATTTGGGATGAGTGAATTTCAACAAACCGCTAAATGTGTGCTAATCGCTTCCAAATGTGACTTTTCTTATTGGCACAGCTCATGAAATCCATCTCTGATGAGTGTCCCAACATCACCAGATTGTACAGTTTGGGCAAGAGCTTTAAAGGTCTGGAAATTTATGCCATGGAGATTACTGATAATCCTGGGATGCATGAAACAGGTGAGAAACATCAGAGTAAATATAGAAGACACAGTATTATTATTCCAGTATGGTTACAGGTACTGAAACAAGCAATATAATTATGTTCATTATCCATTTCATGAGCATACCATCTTTCCTCAGGAGAGCCAGAGTTCAGGTACACAGCAGGTTATCATGGTAATGAGGCTTTGGGACGAGAGCTTCTTCTGATGCTTATGCAGTACCTGTGTAGAGAGTACAAAGATGGCAACCCTCGAGTCCGCCACCTTGTGGATGAGACACGAATTCATCTGGTGCCATCAGTTAATCCTGATGGTCATATGAAAGCTTTTGAAAAGGTGCGTTATAATGTATACAAAGGTTAAAAGTTAAATATGTGATGTTACTAGGTGGCCAGAAATTGCTAAAATAATGACTGCTTTCAAACTGATTTCCCAAAAATCTTGGATATCTAATATTAGTATTTAGTAATATTAAACTAATGCAGAAAAAGCTAAAGTTACAATGTTAGTCAATTCACCAGTTGAGCTAGTAAACAAGTACATGTTTGGTAAAGAAGTATGTCCTCACCAAATAGCTTATTACAGATAGCCCTGTTCCAAACTCAGCCACTGACTGAGCCAGAATTTGACATGCTGGACTGCTAAAATTAACAGAGCAATGTTTTTGAAGTGGCACATTTATTTCTTTAGGAATTCAACCATCATGGCTTATAGTCTTGCATAAAATCGTATAATTTTACATATTAGCTGTTAACTTCACTTTACCAGTAGTGTATCGTGCTAGCAATGCCAAGGTCATTCGCTAGTTAAGTGATTTATCAACTGAACAGGTTTAACTGATCAATAATAGATAAATTAGGATAAAACAGTCTACCAAATGTGCAAATAGAAATGGTGTTGTGACACTTTAATGTCATTAAAGTAATGTAAGCAATGTCACTTTGTTTCACAGGGCTCTGAGTTGGGCAGCTGGACATTAGGGCACTGGACTGAAGATGGCCATGACATATTCCAGAATTTTCCAGACTTAAATAACATTCTTTGGGATGCAGAAGATAAGGGCATGGTGCCCAAATTAATATCAAATCACCATGTACCCATCCCTGAGGGTATTCTGTCAAGCAATGGCTCAGTAAGTAAGGAAATAATGCTGTGTTATGTACAGTACATTTAATGGATCAACGCACCACTCACATACTCTTGTCTTGAATGCCTTGAACTTGGCCAATCAGATTATAGGACAGAAACCAACTGTTGTATAATATTCTTTATGTTCTACCTTTCAGGTTGCAGTGGAGACTCTTGCCCTTATCTCCTGGATGGAGAGCCATCCATTTGTGCTTGGTGCCAACCTGCAGGGTGGCGAGAGACTGGTGACATACCCCTTTGACATGCGCCGGCTCACCAAGGAGTCTGAGGAGATGGAGAAAAAACTAAACTCTAGAGCAAACAGACGTAAGCGACAGTATGAGGAAGAGGAAGAAGAAGAACCCAACCCTTACCTTCACACTGGATACCATCAGGAGAGCTACAGTGGCCCTCATGAAAACCATGCATATCATCAAGAGAACTATGGGTACCATCAAGAAAGTTATGGGTATCACCATCAAAACCAAGGATATCATGAGGAGAGCCAAGGATATCATGAGGAGAGCCAAGGATATCATGACGAGAGCCAAGGATATCATGACGAGAGCCAAGGGTACCATGATGAGAACCAAAGGTACCATCATGAGGGTCACTCTGAAGGATACCATGAGGGTTATCATCAAGAAGGATACTCAGAGGGGTACAGGGAGGGATATGGAGAAGGTGAACCAGAAGAGGAGATCAGAGTGATTGAGGACCAATCTATGTTCCGCTGGTTGGCCATATCTTATGCCTCTACTCACCGCACTATGACTCAAACCTATCAGGGAGGATGCCATACTGATGACCCAACAGGTGGGATGGGAATTGTCAACTGTGCCAAGTGGAAGCCCATTCCAGGAAGTGAGCATTAGGGATTTGTGTTGCACAATCATGTGATTGACCATTAAGTGGATGATTTAGAAGAGGAGTGTCCAATCCTGCTCCTGTGGGCCACCTTCCTGCAAAGATTAGCTTCCCCAGTCCTGCCAAATATCAGCTTCCCCAGTCCTGCCTGGAAGTTTCTATCCAGTTGTTAAGTCTGATGTTATGAGTTACGTTTCCAGGTCCAAAGGCTTTTTCTAATACCAGAAGCAAACAACAAACAGTGCTAATCTACACCACACTGAATTCTCATTCAGCCAGACAGACATGAATCTTTTCTGAATCAATAAAATATTGGTGTCCTTGACACTGTGAGTCTGGAGACTGCAGTATACACTGTGAATATCTTAGTAGCTTAGCGTAAAGGTGTACTATAAATGAATAGTGTTACTAACTGTCTGTTGAGAGACAGTATTCCAAACTGAAATGGAATAGAGGCTTGGAACCAGAAACCGTATTATCGAGAGGTCGATACACCACAACAAATGGATTAATCCGGAAGACCTTGATTAGCTTTCAGCTCAGGTTCGGGTGTATTTAATTAGGGTTGAAGCTACACTCTGCAGGAAGGTAGTCCTCCAAAAGCAGAATTGGACACCCTTGATCTAGAACAGTGGTTCTCAACCCTGTCCTGGAGTACCCCCAGCCCTGCACATTTTGTATGTCTCCCTCATCTATCACACCTGATTCAACTCATCAGCTCATTAGTGGAGACTGCTAGACCTGGAGTGGGTGTGTCAGATATAGGGAGACATACAAAATGTGCAGTGCTGGGGGTACTTCATGGAGAGGTTTGAGAACCACTGATCTAGAAGGATCTGTAGGATCAATTTGAATCTACACTGACACCCTAGAGACTCATTTTCTTTTTAATACCTATTCCTGTCCCTTTGTCTCTTGTAGGTATGAATGACTTCAGCTACCTTCACACTAACTGTTTTGAGCTGTCCATTTTCCTGGGCTGTGATAAGTTCCCTCATCAGAGTGAACTTTTAAGAGAGTGGGAGCATAACAAAGAGGCCCTGCTGACCTTCATGGCTCAGGTGAGCTACTGATATCAGTCGCAAGTGTTTAGAAAATCCCTTGTAGGTAAGACTTTAAGAACCCTGCACCAGTGTTGTAGTACTTGAATCTGGACAAAACCAGACTCGGACTCAAGTCCAAAACCATATTTTCTATGACTATTCGAGGCAAGATAATTCGAAAAAAGTCAAAAGTCAAAGTCATTGCCGAGTCCAAATGCTCCTAAAAATTTGGAATCGAGCTTGAGATTGACTTCAGTCTTGACTACAACACTGCCCTGCACAACCTTACGTTAACCATGGTCCTTTTCCCAGGTGCATCGGGGCATTAAGGGAGTTGTGAGGGATAAGGAGGGCAACCCTATTTCCAATGCCACCTTGTCTGTGGAGGGAGTCAACCATGACATTAGGACAGGTGAGATATTTTCTGTAGTTCTGAAAATTGTCCTGTTTTTAGGGTACTGAACAGTTTCAAAAAAGACTTCTACTCTTAGGTGAATCTGGAGATTACTGGCGACTTCTAAATCCCGGTGAGTACCGTGTAACAGCCCGAGCAGAAGGCTACTCCCCCTTCACCCGTCTATGTGTGGTAGGGTTCGACCCAGGCGCTACCTTGTGCAACTTTGACCTCAACAAATCTAACTGGGACCGCATCAAACAGATCATGGCTCTACATGGCAATAGACCCATCCGATTGCTGAGCAGTGGCAACAGGGGTAGTGGACAACGCTATACATACAGCACTAACCAAATCCCAAATTCTAAATTCAGTAACCAAATTCTTAACGGTAATGGTGGGGACAATAGAAGGGCTCGTCTTCGTCGATTACGGCTAATGAGAATCCGCCGCCTAAGGCAACAGAGGCTTCTAGCCAGCAAAACAACAACACCACCTACCACAACCATGATGACCACAACTACAGTTCCACTTACCATAGAGAGTACAACTCCCTGGTATGACTCTTGGCCACTTGGGGAAATTTTTGAAGAGAACACAACCCCACCAGAAGAGATTAAGTTGACCGATGCACTGGACTACAACTACAATTACAAGATAGATGATTATTAAGAGCAAACTACAGATCAAAGTTTTGCTCCAGAGATTGATTGTTTTGGACTAGTATAGGTCATTGTTGCCATGCTTTTGCGCCTTGGTTTGATTGGATCTGGAAGAGATATGAGCAAAGAGGAGTCACATGTAGAATCAAAGAATTCTGGCAACACTAAATAAGCTTTGCACAGTTTTGAAGTAATTACAGAAGATTTTTATTCCAGAATATAAATTTTCAAATTTACCTTGATTATTAACACTTCTTTTTCTGGTTGCAAAGCTGGTTGGAGGCATCACTTAATGGTTTGCAAAGACTTAGAAGTAGTAAGAATAATCATGCTGTGTATTCATGGCTAAACATCTGTACTATACTACCAAAATGTAACATAAAAACTTCTCATATGACCATCATGCCCACTGAGGGGAAATGAGAATGTTTTAATGCAAGAGAAGTGGTTGTATTACCATTTCTACCTTTCTCTCACATAAACAGTCAGTGTTTGTTGAAGGCAAGTGTACAAGGGAGATTTTCCCTCAAAGTTCCACCATGTTTAATGGTCTGTTCTAAAAGATGGTTTCTTTCCAGTAAATAAAGTCTTTTCATATTCACTCTGTTGTCGTTTTATCTGCATTACAGCGTCAAGTGCACATCAAGTCACTACCTTCATACTCTGTCATATTTAACAGTACACATTAGGGGTGACTAACACTTTACAATAAGGTTCAATTTGATGACATTAGAGCATGATGCTCATGATAGCTACGAACAACAGTTTTAAAAATGCAAGTACATGTTAACAATGTATAGAAATTAGCACTGAACAAGAATACATGCTGTACAAGCAGGGTAGGTTGGGGGATATAATGCCATTGATAAAGACAGTTAATTGCGGATTTCTCTGGATTTAATCATTGTTGGAAATTTGGAATGATGTAAGTACAACTCAACAAAATATATAAAACTGTTCTAGTGGTTTTTGGATGTTTTAATGCAAAAAATCTTACATGTTGTACCTTTAATGCAGGTCTTGACGTAAGACTCATGAGCCAATTACAAACGTTAATCACTTGGGTTTGACCATAGACTGTTGACCCAGCGGGCCATGAGGTCGGAACGAAATGTAGCCTCTGTAAATAGATCCACTCAACTAATAACAACTTCAGTATGCTAGAGGCATTTCCCCTTTCTTCAATGCTCGGTTTTAGTGTCTTCATACTTACCTGTAAGTTCTTTCTTTTTATTTGATTTAATTTTAGAAATGGGAAAGGAGAGGTACAAGAGTGTTTATATTTCACTAGATGTTGTATTTAGTTGTTTGGTATTCTATCTTAAACTGTTGCAATCTTCCATTGTTGTTTTGGTTGATCTGGTGAACAAGCACATGAAGACTCCGATCTCTATTATGTGAGAAAAACAAACAACGCATTTTCGCTCACAAGGCGTCAGATTACTGCGGCATATATTGAGTTGCACAAGCAAGTTCTTATACTTAAACTGGAACGTGAAGTGCACACTGTAGGCAGAATTTCGCTAGTATGTCTTAATACGTATTCGCATGCTTTACTTTCGCTAAACCAATGGCCTTCAAATCCGTGCGCTGAAGCGAAAGGCAGATTTACATGCGTGTGTGTATGCAAGCATGTATATACTTGTTTTCACTATACTTGTGAGGTCCAAATGACCTCACATTGTGAAATACCTTGGAACGGCTCGTTCTAACACGCCCCCACATGTCTACGTACTAGTATAGGTCATTGTTGCCATGCTTTTGCGCCTTGGTTTGATTGGATCTGGAAGAGATATGAGCAAAGAGGAGTCACATGTAGAATCAAAGAATTCTGGCAACACTAAATAAGCTTTGCACAGTTTTGAAGTAATTACAGAAGATTTTTATTCCAGAATATAAATTTTCAAATTTACCTTGATTATTAACACTTCTTTTTCTGGTTGCAAAGCTGGTTGGAGGCATCACTTAATGGTTTGCAAAGACTTAGAAGTAGTAAGAATAATCATGCTGTGTATTCATGGCTAAACATCTGTACTATACTACCAAAATGTAACATAAAAACTTCTCATATGACCATCATGCCCACTGAGGGGAAATGAGAATGTTTTAATGCAAGAGAAGTGGTTGTATTACCATTTCTACCTTTCTCTCACATAAACAGTCAGTGTTTGTTGAAGGCAAGTGTACAAGGGAGATTTTCCCTCAAAGTTCCACCATGTTTAATGGTCTGTTCTAAAAGATGGTTTCTTTCCAGTAAATAAAGTCTTTTCATATTCACTCTGTTGTCGTTTTATCTGCATTACAGCGTCAAGTGCACATCAAGTCACTACCTTCATACTCTGTCATATTTAACAGTACACATTAGGGGTGACTAACACTTTACAATAAGGTTCAATTTGATGACATTAGAGCATGATGCTCATGATAGCTACGAACAACAGTTTTAAAAATGCAAGTACATGTTAACAATGTATAGAAATTAGCACTGAACAAGAATACATGCTGTACAAGCAGGGTAGGTTGGGGGATATAATGCCATTGATAAAGACAGTTAATTGCGGATTTCTCTGGATTTAATCATTGTTGGAAATTTGGAATGATGTAAGTACAACTCAACAAAATATATAAAACTGTTCTAGTGGTTTTTGGATGTTTTAATGCAAAAAATCTTACATGTTGTACCTTTAATGCAGGTCTTGACGTAAGACTCATGAGCCAATTACAAACGTTAATCACTTGGGTTTGACCATAGACTGTTGACCCAGCGGGCCATGAGGTCGGAACGAAATGTAGCCTCTGTAAATAGATCCACTCAACTAATAACAACTTCAGTATGCTAGAGGCATTTCCCCTTTCTTCAATGCTCGGTTTTAGTGTCTTCATACTTACCTGTAAGTTCTTTCTTTTTATTTGATTTAATTTTAGAAATGGGAAAGGAGAGGTACAAGAGTGTTTATATTTCACTAGATGTTGTATTTAGTTGTTTGGTATTCTATCTTAAACTGTTGCAATCTTCCATTGTTGTTTTGGTTGATCTGGTGAACAAGCACATGAAGACTCCGATCTCTATTATGTGAGAAAAACAAACAACGCATTTTCGCTCACAAGGCGTCAGATTACTGCGGCATATATTGAGTTGCACAAGCAAGTTCTTATACTTAAACTGGAACGTGAAGTGCACACTGTAGGCAGAATTTCGCTAGTATGTCTTAATACGTATTCGCATGCTTTACTTTCGCTAAACCAATGGCCTTCAAATCCGTGCGCTGAAGCGAAAGGCAGATTTACATGCGTGTGTGTATGCAAGCATGTATATACTTGTTTTCACTATACTTGTGAGGTCCAAATGACCTCACATTGTGAAATACCTTGGAACGGCTCGTTCTAACACGCCCCCACATGTCTACGTCACAATGTGGGAAGATTTGCATAACGCCGCCCTAATATTCACGCGAAAAAGAAGGCGTGACTTTTATTCGCGCTGTAGTATTGTTGTTGCCGCCGCTGCCATGTTGTGGAGATGCTGTGTATTTCGTTGTGAAAGCGAAACTACTTTGTTTGGCCTTCCAAAAGAGGACTATATCCACTTCATCATGCCTAAAGCTGATCCATGCTGGTTGCTGAGGAAATACATCAACTTCACGCTGTGGATCGCCGGATCGGCTTTCACCGTGGACGAAGCGGAGTCCAGCCCGGGGTCGTCACATGTGGTTGCCGCAAGTCCGACGGACGCTCCTTCGTCGAATCCGCCGGCCGCGCCGTTCTCAAGCCCGCCCACCTCTGCTCACTCGAGCCCTCCGGCCGTTCCTCCCTCAAGCTCTCCGGCCGTTCCTCACTCTAACCCGCCGTGTGAAACTACTTTGTTTGGTCTTCCAAAAGAGGACACGACTAGAAATCAGTGGTTAAGTTGTATTTACAAATCAGATGTGTGCAGCACATTTTATGGAGGACTGTTTCCTGATCCTGGAAGAGTAGACTACAGTGCCGGCTGTTCTGACTCACAGACTGTAAGTACGTTTACATATTTAAAGGATTTGCCACTGATTATTCAAACACGAGTTTTGAGCAGTGTAGAGTAGCGCTTGTTGTTTGTCATTTCTCCGATCACAAATGCAGACATGGTTTTATGTTTACGCGGCGCGATGCAACGCAACGAAAAAAAGACAGTATAAGTTATTATAATTCGTAATTATGTCCCCACTGGATGCAACGAATGCCTCGTTTATAATGGGTTTTAATGTTTTTGTCTCGTCGCTCCGGCCGGGACAGGGCATCACAGTATGGTAAGGGCGTAACATTTCAGTCACACGCTTGAGGTATTCGGCCAATCACAATGCACTGGATAGCTGGCCAATCAGAGCACACCTCGCTTTCCAGACTGATGAGCTTTGTAAAAATCGACGCGTTTCAGAAAGGCGGGGCATAGAGGAGAAACAATAATGTACAGTATGTGGAAAATAATGTGTTTTTTGAACCTTAAACCACATAAACGCATTTCATTACACTAAATACACCAAATAATGTTATTTTTAGCAACATCATGTGGCCCCTTTAAATTGTCATGAGTTAACTCAATACATATGTGCTGAAGGCATACAAACACACCATCAGTTCTGCTTAAAATTTGTTGACTTTTGCTCACCTTGTTACTAATGACAAATGAAACCGGAATCTTATCTTTTCAGAGACTGTAATTACATGTGATGTGTTTGTTTAGTGTCTCAGTTGTGGGAAGATGTTGTATTGTCACACAATTATTTATTTGTTGTATATTGTATGCAAAGAAGTGTGTGATGTAATGATGCTTTTCTTTTATTCAGACTCTGGGGTGATCCATGTGCAGTCAGCAAACTGTGGCCGCACACGCAGCAAAATTTGCAGCATTGGACGACCCCAAAGTGAAACATCTAATGTTCAGTGTTCAATAGATGTCCCTGCGGTGTCTAAACAGTAGCAATCTTTTTCTTTCAAACTTCAGGCTGAAGAATTATTAAAATTGAGTCCTTACTCTGTGGCATTGCACTGATCAGCCCACAACATTAAAACCACCTGCATGATGTCCAGTGTTGGGCTAGTTACTCAAAGAATGTAATATGTTACTCATTACTAGTTACTCATTTAAAAAGTAATATTGTTACTTTACGTATTACTGTCTGGCAACAGTAATTAGTTACACTACTAGTTACATTACTTTTTCTTCACGCCCCACAGAAGTTGTAACTGTGTTGAACTAAATTTTCCACATAAAATTCTAGTGGTTGTTAGTGACATTCAAGTAGAAGTGTTGTATTAATCTCATTAGTAAAGTAGAGCCACAACTTGCACAACATTGTTCAGATCATCTTTTTTCCTGACAAAATCAATATAATGCAATATTTCTATCTGCTGAATGTAAGCTTTTCCATATTCCAACCTTGCCTGCAGCACTGGGGACATCATATGCATGTGCGAGTCAAGAAAATTATGAAAATTAATTATTTGTTATTATTTAATAAATTATTTCATATTTAATAAATTATTTGATTGTTGGATTTTAAATTAGCGTGATTGAGGCATCAAAAGTAACTAAACTGTTTTATGGATGGTAACTGTAATATGAAATCTTATTAGTACGGTAATTAGTTACTGCAAAAAGTATTATTATTACAGTAACTAAGTTACTAGTTACTGCCCAACACTGACGATGACATATAGCAAGGTCCCCCTTGTGCTGCTAAAACATCTGATGCGTTGAGGCACGAACTCCACAAGATACTTTTAACTGCTCATTTTTCCTGCTGCCAACACATGAAATTCAAGAATGGACTGCTCACTTGCTTCCTAATATATCATGTCACGTTAAAGATGCACAAAGATGCATTTAAAAATATGCAAGTTACTTTTTAATGGAATGTAATCATTGTTTACATACTGGATGCTTTGCAGTTGTTACACATGTTAAATTTGTAACTTTGTAAATTTGAACTGACTGGCTGTGTTTACACTGAGTTTATTAAATTGACACCATTGCTGCATCTGAATATGCCTACTTCCATACTATAAAGCAGGTGAAAAACGGTACATGGAAAAGAGTATGTCCAAATTTATAGTATTCAAAAAACAAAAAAAACACCGGTAGGTGAAAAGTACCCAGATGACCTACTACTTATGTGATTCTAAAGTGTGCATCTGATGGTGCCACAGGATAGGAGTGAATGGTAGTGATGTGACACAACTGATGCTGCAGGTCATGTGACAGTAACATGACAGATGTATTCAGATGAATAAATGTATACTACAATTTAAGGGGGTCTGAATACTTTCCGTACCCACTGTATAATACATATATATAATACACTGTAACATCATTAAGTAATATCGTACGACTAGACACAATGCGTTTTCAGGCACAGCTCATATTTTTACTTTGGGCATCTTTCCTACTGTAGTTGTTGGAAACAACTAAGCTGTTCAAAAAATGAAGTATGGTCACTTTGACTGTTGTTGGTTATGTTGACTCATGTTTCCAAACATCCAGTTAGGACTGTCTTTATCCACAGATGTGATGGACTGAGAGAGTGTGAGATAAACACTCGAGGACTGGAACCAGATCCATGTTTTGGCACCTACAAGTACTACACTACCAACCACATTTGCATCCCAGCAGGTTTATTTCTTTTTCTCTCTCTCTTCCATTTCCTGTTCATTAAAATGTCCTTTTCTGTGCAAGTCTGTAACAACCGCCTTCTTCCAGAAACAAGTGTGACTCGTCAGGATGGATACAGTTACTTGAAATGTGGTGAGCAATTTGACTTTAACTTTGTTTCAATAGATTAGATCACAAATGCATAAATGCTATTCTTTTATCTCCATGTAGAAGACAGTAGGATTCAGATAAATACTGCAAACTATGGACGTACAGATAAAATCATCTGCTCTGAAGGACGTCCATCCAGTGCGCTCCAAAACACCAACTGCTATTCACCCAATGCACTGGCTCCTGTGTCCAAAAGGTAGATGGATGCTGTATGTAATTTCTGCTGTACCTCATTGTCTTTAATAATGACTAATGTAAACCTCTGTTTTTTTTACATAAAGCTGCAATGGTCTGGAAAGTTGTGAGGTGTTTGTGACACATACAGTCTTTACTGATCCCTGCGTTGGCATATACAAGTACCTCGCGATCTCTTATCCATGAGTGTCTGTTAACCTCCCTACTTCCTATTCATTTCTGTGTTAAGTGTTTAGAACAGGGGTGTCCAAACTCTGTCCTGGAGGGCCGGTGTCCTGCAGAGTTTAACGCCAACTTGCCTCAGCACACCTGCCTAGAAGTTTCTAGTATGCCTAGTAAGACCTTGATTAGCTGGTTCAGGTGTGTTTAATTGGGGTTGGAGCTGAATTCTGCAGGACAGTAGCCCTTCAGGAGCATGATTGGACACCCCTGGTTTAGAGGAATTAAAATGCCAGCCTTATTTATGAGAGAACATCTGAGTTCAGAGTTACTTGTCTCCTGTTTACCAGCAGCTCACAAACCAGTCAAGACCAGACATGCTTTTCAAAGGCGTTATCATAGTACACCTAAGCCTGTTTTATTTGAAAGATTGTGGTGTTCACTTTACTAAACTGCTCTTGCATCCTCTGTGTTCTGTAGGTTCAAGTGTGATCTGCGAACATGCAAATAATACCCTGATGTGTGGTGTGTATTATGCTACATGAGCGCTGCTTATTTCTCTTTGAGAAAGTAGTATTATTGTTTATAGCAAAATTGCTAAATTTGAGCCGACTGCCACAAATCATAATGTATCACTACTTGTTTTTTCATCCAAGAAATTTAACATTTTATTACTAAAGCTGAATGTTATTTTTTTTTTTAGATCAAGGGACTGTCATACGCATTCACAGCGCTAACTACTGCCGAACTGACAGCAGCACGTGCTGTACTGGACGACCTGCTTCTCAGCTTGCCAAAACTGACTGCTACGCCTCAAACTCCCAGGCAATGGCTACTTATGTGTGAGTGTGCAAGCAACATTTTTTTTTACACTTTTCACATGTATTCAACATCTTAGCTGATTTTTCTGGATTTTCAGCTCCTAAATGCCCAAAATTCTTCTAAACACAGTAAAAACCGACCCCCACCACCCTCCAGACTAAGTCAGTTAAGTTTATGTGTGGTTGGGTTTTTATTAATTTTTTTACTTTTTATTTTACCAGAAAATCTCATTGAGATTAAAATCTTTTACAATTTGCTTATTTAATTTTTGCTGGTGCAAAGGAAAAAATAGCTGCTCCCTAGTCACCTCCAATGGCGTCTTCTCAGCTCCATGTACTAACACATTCAAGTATCTGTACGTCTCTTACAGCTGCATACATAACTGTAAGTGTTACTGTGTACAGTGAAATTGCTCACTTTTCTCTTTTATGGTTATTCGGGTTACTCCTGCATCAGGCTAGATTGACACTCTTCATGGTGGCTTTCTCTTCATGGAGGCTGATGTTGTGGATTTGACTACTTCAGACCAGATTTGATTAAATGAATTTTTCTGAAACTGAAACTAAAGCCCCAATCTTCCTTGCAATAAATGCTTTGAAGATGTCTGTGCATGAAGCAGTGCTTTCTAGTCTGCAGTATGACTGATGGTGCATGGGATGGTTTATCATCAATTAAAACAAATGCCATTAAATATAGCCCAACACTAAATGTGAGCACACCAGGTACAGTCAGGCTGGTGATTAATAGAGTGCATTAGAACTGGCAGATGGAGAACACAACATGGCTATTGCACTTTTACATGATGGTCTCTGTGGAACCATCATGGATATTTTCCAGTTGGTGGGTTGAGATTTTTTTTTCTATCACTTTTCCCAATTTTCTAAACTCATAAAGCCTACACTTAACCTAGCGCCCAGTGGGTTAGAGCAAATTGAATAAACCACTTTAAAGAAATAAATAAATAAAAAATGCCCATCCTTGGGTGCGTTTCCCAAAAATAACTATGGTCGCTCATGTTGAGCAATATCAAACTTAAAGGTGGCATGAAACAGAAACTAGGATTGTCTTTTCTTCCCTGTTGTGACATACCCAGCTTCTCAAACAAAAAGTAAATGAAGGATGGGACTTTTGTCCATTTGATCATTGTATTGTTGTGATCATCTGATGAGCGTGAAAGGTGCTGCAGGGGAAGGATTGCTGAAAGTCATCTATTGGTAAAACCTATTGCCCAGGGAGGGGATGTTAATCTTTTCATTTTAAAGATTACAATGACAAAAGAGATCTGCATGGATAAATTCAATATAAGTTTATTTGTATAGCGCTTTTCACAATACATATCGTTTCAAAGCAGCTGCACGGAAAATGCATGTTTCAATGTTATAATCAAGAAGTATTCTATTCAGCCAGAGGCGAGTATATAAATGTCAATATGGTAGTATTTTATAGCTATAAAATATGTATATATGGTCAGTAAACATCATGTATTCAATTAAGCAGACTTAATTATAACTTAACTTATGACTTAACATGTTACAGCAATGATTACAGCTTGTGATCGTTATAAATCTAAGGATAATATTAGACAGTTGTATGTTAATCTAAAGCTGGCGTCATTGGAAGTCTTAGCAAGTGATCTGCAATTTCCCATTTTGCAAAGTCAACATAAATAATTTATAATAAATGCTGAAACATTCCATAAAAAAAAAAAGTTGTCCATTTTGACTTTAACTTTAAACTTAGAGAGTCATATGAATAGTAATCCTGTGGTTTGTTTAGGCTCTTACTAAACTTCTATGCAAAGCAACAGGGGTGAAGTCAATGTGGTCACCACAATTTCCTTATATCTACTGAATCAAATGAATATAATTATTAAATCTGCCCAACCAAGCTTAAAATGAAGAGGTGAATGTATTTGAGTTTGTGATTCAGAGATCATCACAATCACACTGACACTCTGTCCTGCCCTCGCCAACAAACTGAAGCCCATTTAGTACGATATAACACAGTTCATCTCATCAGACAGATCCTCCTCAAAGCGTCCGGTCGCTTGTCCTGCCCTTCCTCGACTTATAAGGTCAGTTGCAGCACTCTCAATTTCATCAATAGTCATGTGACAGGCATCTGCAATTTCCCGCTTTGCAAAGTCAACAAATTTGGGGTCTTTGGCATATTGGCCCAAGCCTTCAGAGATCAGGATCTAAATAAAAACAAAACAGAAAGACAAAGAGCTTGACCGGATTTACATTACAACCATCTGAAACCCACTGACTACACACAGCTGATCTACATTTCACTATTTATGTGTCTGCTTAAACCAATTAGTTGCACCAGTAATAATTTAGGATATGCCATATCAAATAGAGTGCAAAAAAAATAGTGCATTTTTTAAATGAAACCATCTATTAAACCCTATATCCAAAAATAATGTGTTTTGAGTATGTGACTTGTCACGGTGGATACAGTTATTTGAAATGTGGTGAGTGATTTTTCCACATCTCTCACATTGTTTCAAGAAATGGAGTCACGTGGATTACTTTAAGGACTACAATTTTTTTATCTCCATGTAGAAAATGGTAAGATTCAGATAAATACTGCAAACTATGGACGTACAGATAAAATCATCTGCTCTGAAGGACGTCCATCCAGTGAGCTCCAAAACACCAACTGCTATTCACCCAATGCACTGGCTCCTGTGTCCAAAAGGTAGATGGATGCTGTATGTAATTTCTGCTGTACCTCATTGTCTTTAATAATGACTAATGTAAACCTCTGTTTTTTTTACATAAAGCTGCAATGGTCTGGAAAGTTGTGAGGTGTTTGTGACACATACAGTCTTTACTGATCCCTGCGTTGGCATATACAAGTACCTCGCGATCTCTTATCCATGAGTGTCTGTTAACCTCCCTACTTCCTATTCATTTCTGTGTTAAGTGTTTAGAACAGGGGTGTCCAAACTCTGTCCTGGAGGGCCGGTGTCCTGCAGAGTTTAACGCCAACTTGCCTCAGCACACCTGCCTAGAAGTTTCTAGTATGCCTAGTAAGACCTTGATTAGCTGGTTCAGGTGTGTTTAATTGGGGTTGGAGCTGAATTCTGCAGGACAGTGGCCCTTCAGGAGCATGATTGGACACCCCTGGTTTAGAGGAATTAAAATGCCAGCCTTATTTATGAGAGAACATCTGAGTTCAGAGTTACTTGTCTCCTGTTTACCAGCAGCTCACAAACCAGTCAAGACCAGACATGCTTTTCAAAGGCGTTATCATAGTACACCTAAGCCTGTTTTATTTGAAAGATTGTGGTGTTCACTTTACTAAACTGCTCTTGCATCCTCTGTGTTCTGTAGGTTCAAGTGTGATCTGCGAACATGCAAATAATACCCTGATGTGTGGTGTGTATTATGCTACATGAGCGCTGCTTATTTCTCTTTGAGAAAGTAGTATTATTGTTTATAGCAAAATTGCTAAATTTGAGCCGACTGCCACAAATCATAATGTATCACTACTTGTTTTTTCATCCAAGAAATTTAACATTTTATTACTAAAGCTGAATGTTATTTTTTTTTTTAGATCAAGGGACTGTCATACGCATTCACAGCGCTAACTACTGCCGAACTGACAGCAGCACGTGCTCTACTGGACGACCTGCTTCTCAGCTTGCCAAAACTGACTGCTACGCCTCAAACTCCCAGGCAATGGCTACTTATGTGTGAGTGTGCAAGCAACATTTTTTTTTACACTTTTCACATGTATTCAACATCTTAGCTGATTTTTCTGGATTTTCAGCTCCTAAATGCCCAAAATTCTTCTAAACACAGTAAAAACCGACCCCCACCACCCTCCAGACTAAGTCAGTTAAGTTTATGTGTGGTTGGGTTTTTATTAATTTTTTTACTTTTTATTTTACCAGAAAATCTCATTGAGATTAAAATCTTTTACAATTTGCTTATTTAATTTTTGCTGGTGCAAAGGAAAAAATAGCTGCTCCCTAGTCACCTCCAATGGCGTCTTCTCAGCTCCATGTACTAACACATTCAAGTATCTGTACGTCTCTTACAGCTGCATACATAACTGTAAGTGTTACTGTGTACAGTGAAATTGCTCACTTTTCTCTTTTATGGTTATTCGGGTTACTCCTGCATCAGGCTAGATTGACACTCTTCATGGTGGCTTTCTCTTCATGGAGGCTGATGTTGTGGATTTGACGACTTCAGACCAGATTTGATTAAATGAATTTTTCTGAAACTGAAACTAAAGCCCCAATCTTCCTTGCAATAAATGCTTTGAAGATGTCTGTGCATGAAGCAGTGCTTTCTAGTCTGCAGTATGACTGATGGTGCATGGGATGGTTTATCATCAATTAAAACAAATGCCATTAAATATAGCCCAACACTAAATGTGAGCACACCAGGTACAGTCAGGCTGGTGATTAATAGAGTGCATTAGAACTGGCAGATGGAGAACACAACATGGCTATTGCACTTTTACATGATGGTCTCTGTGGAACCATCATGGATATTTTCCAGTTGGTGGGTTAAGATTTTTTTTTCTATCACTTTTCACAATTTTCTAAACTCATAAAGCCTACACTTAACCTAGCGCCCAGTGGGTTAGAGCAAATTGAATAAACCACTTTAAAGAAATAAATAAATAAAAAATGCCCATCCTTGGGTGCGTTTCCCAAAAATAACTATGGTCGCAAGTTGTTGTTACCAATAGAGTTCAGTGGAACTTACCACCTAGTTGGCTAACGATACTTCTGGGAAGTGCCACCCCTGGTTGACTGATTGACTGGAGCACACAATATTTCACCACATCAGTTTTTCTTGCCAATGTGTTGTTTTGGCTGAATATTCTGGTTGGGTGGTTTAGTAAAGTATCAGTATTGAATATAAAGAACACTGATCTATTCGTCATGTTGAGCAATATCAAACTTAAAGGTGGCATGAAACAGAAACTAGGATTGTCTTTTCTTCCCTGTTGTGACATACCCAGCTTCTCAAACAAAAAGTAAATGAAGGATGGGACTTTTGTCCATTTGATCATTGTATTGTTGTGATCATCTGATGAGCGTGAAAGGTGCTGCAGGGGAAGGATTGCTGAAAGTCATCTATTGGTAAAACCTATTGCCCAGGGAGGGGATGTTAATCTTTTCATTTTAAAGATTACAATGACAAAAGAGATCTGCATGGATAAATTCAATATAAGTTTATTTGTATAGCGCTTTTCACAATACATATCGTTTCAAAGCAGCTGCACGGAAAATGCATGTTTCAATGTTATAATCAAGAAGTATTCTATTCAGCCAGAGGCGAGTATATAAATGTCAATATGGTAGTATTTTATAGCTATAAAATATGTATATATGGTCAGTAAACATCATGTATTCAATTAAGCAGACTTAATTATAACTTAACTTATGACTTAACATGTTACAGCAATGATTACAGCTTGTGATCGTTATAAATCTAAGGATAATATTAGACAGTTGTATGTTAATCTAAAGCTGGCGTCATTGGAAGTCTTAGCAAGTGATCTGCAATTTCCCATTTTGCAAAGTCAACATAAATAATTTATAATAAATGCTGAAACATTCCATAAAAAAAAAAAGTTGTCCATTTTGACTTTAACTTTAAACTTAGAGAGTCATATGAATAGTAATCCTGTGGTTTGTTTAGGCTCTTACTAAACTTCTATGCAAAGCAACAGGGGTGAAGTCAATGTGGTCACCACAATTTCCTTATATCTACTGAATCAAATGAATATAATTATTAAATCTGCCCAACCAAGCTTAAAATGAAGAGGTGAATGTATTTGAGTTTGTGATTCAGAGATCATCACAATCACACTGACACTCTGTCCTGCCCTCGCCAACAAACTGAAGCCCATTTAGTACGATATAACACAGTTCATCTCATCAGACAGATCCTCCTCAAAGCGTCCGGTCGCTTGTCCTGCCCTTCCTCGACTTATAAGGTCAGTTGCAGCACTCTCAATTTCATCAATAGTCATGTGACAGGCATCTGCAATTTCCCGCTTTGCAAAGTCAACAAATTTGGGGTCTTTGGCATATTGGCCCAAGCCTTCAGAGATCAGGATCTAAATAAAAACAAAACAGAAAGACAAAGAGATGCTTGACCGGATTTACATTACAACCATCTGAAACCCACTGACTACACACAGCTGATCTACATTTCACTATTTATGTGTCTGCTTAAACCAATTAGTTGCACCAGTAATAATTTAGGATATGCCATATCAAATAGAGTGCAAAAAAAATAGTGCATTTTTTAAATGAAACCATCTATTAAACCCTATATCCAAAAATAATGTGTTTTGAGTATCATATTTGATACATCAGGCTTTTATGGCTCATATAGTATCGTTTAGTGAGAATATGAAGCTCGTACTTGAGGAATATAACACCTCAGTTTTATTCAGAGGCCCAAATTGAGTGAAAATATGCAAATTGGTGCAGAAATTCTAATAGCTTGTAAATCAACGAGATCTTCATAACAGTAACTTACATAAAGTCTACTTACCTAAAATGCATATGAATATCAGTTGTCACTCTATATCTTTCAATAATATGTTAGATGTTGTTTAAATGCTTAGTTTTATGATCAGAATTCTGTAGTTTTCAACATGGGAGTCGATAATGATTGTGAGATGAACAAATGTACATTAGATGAACAAACATTCCTCAAAAGACTGATAGATCATATTTGATACTAACATTTGAACATGACTTACAGTGGGTACGGAAAGTATTCAGACCCCCTTAAATATAACAAAGAGTGAAAAATTTAAGGGGGTCTGAATACTTTCCGTACCCACTGTACATCACACCAGTTCGTTCTTTCATTGTAATTAATAGAAAAAAAGTATTTTTTATTGTATTTTTTTCCGGAGAGTTTGCTTTGGTAAACAAAAGCTTCAAAACTCTCGAAACAAACTCTGTTTTGGTCTGATTTTGTTTGAAATGACATTGTTCTTTGATTTTGCTTGAAGTATATCAGGGCCTTGACAGCATAGATATGAAAAGGTAGATGCCACATTCAACCGCTCCAGACACGTCGATGTGTCCGCCATCTTGCAACGGTCTTGTGTCGTCACTCACAGTGAAAATGAATTGCTGCGTCACAATTCGCATACTATCTGTCCTAAATAGTATTTGAAATTAGAATTAGTGTGTCCCAAATCATAGTATGTTGAAATGAGTATTCCAAAGGTTTACTATTTCCGGTAGAAATTCAAAGTGCTGATCCGTACACACTCTTAACCAATGGCTGATATTGCCCACAACCCATTGCGCGTTGGATGAGGATTGCATATAACATAATATAATGCATATAACTAAGCAAGACGCAGTTATGACGAAGTAGTCTGTCCCAAGGCTTGCATACTATTCTGCTACATACTCAAAAGTATGTACTTTTTCTACACAGAAAGAGTACATATTTTAAGGGCATAGTATAAGTAGGAGAACTGGGACGCAGCAACAACAACGGCCCATAGAAACAGCCGATAATGATGCATCTACGTATACATATCAATGCATGACAGTGCTTGTTTTGGTGCATTATGGGTAGTCAAACATGTTGTGCTCACCTATCATTTGAGACTGCACACTGAGGCTCCTCCTTGCTGACACCGCCTTGCTCTGTAGGATATGGCATCGCTGTGACTCCTCCTCCCATCACTCCCCCTTCTCCTCCTGTGACTCCTTCACCTCCACCTGTGACTCCTCCTGTGACTCCTCCCAGAGTGATGACTCCTCCTGTGACTCCTCCCGGAGTGATGACTCCTCCTGTGACTCCTCCCGGAGTGATGACGACTCCTGTGACTCCTTCACCTGGTTTATCTTCCAACAAGACAATGACCCTAAGCACACAGCTAAAATAATGAAGGAGTGGCTTCACAACAACTCTGTGACTGTTCTTGAATGGCCCAGCCAGAGCCCTGACTTAAACCCAATTGAGCATCTCTGGAGAGACCTAAAAATGGCTGTCCACCAATGTTTACCATCCAACCTGACAGAACTGGAGAGGCTCTGCAAGGAGGAATGGCAGAGGATTCCCAAATCCAGGTGTGAAAAACTTGTTGCGTCTTTCCCAAAAAGACTCATGGCTGTATTAGTTCAAAAGGGTGCTTCTACTAAATACTGAGCAAAGGGTCTGAATACTTAGGACCGTGTGATATTTCAGTTTTTCTTTTTTAATAAATCTGCATTAATGTCAACAATTCTGTGTTTTTCTGTCAATATGGGGTGCTGTGTGTACATTAATGAGGAAAAAAAATAACTTAAATGATTTTAGCAAATGGCTGCAATATAACAAAGAGTGAAAAATTTAAGGGGGTCTGAATACTTTCCGTACCCACTGTACATCACACCAGTTCGTTCTTTCATTGTAATTAATAGAAAAAAAGTATTTTTTATTGTATTTTTTTCCGGAGAGTTTGCTTTGGTAAACAAAAGCTTCAAAACTCTCGAAACAAACTCTGTTTTGGTCTGATTTTGTTTGAAATGACATTGTTCTTTGATTTTGCTTGAAGTATATCAGGGCCTTGACAGCATAGATATGAAAAGGTAGATGCCACATTCAACCGCTCCAGACACGTCGATGTGTCCGCCATCTTGCAACGGTCTTGTGTCGTCACTCACAGTGAAAATGAATTGCTGCGTCACAATTCGCATACTATCTGTCCTAAATAGTATTTGAAATTAGAATTAGTGTGTCCCAAATCATAGTATGTTGAAATGAGTATTCCAAAGGTTTACTATTTCCGGTAGAAATTCAAAGTGCTGATCCGTACACACTCTTAACCAATGGCTGATATTGCCCACAACCCATTGCGCGTTGGATGAGGATTGCATATAACATAATATAATGCATATAACTAAGCAAGACGCAGTTATGACGAAGTAGTCTGTCCCAAGGCTTGCATACTATTCTGCTACATACTCAAAAGTATGTACTTTTTCTACACAGAAAGAGTACATATTTTAAGGGCATAGTATAAGTAGGAGAACTGGGACGCAGCAACAACAACGGCCCATAGAAACAGCCGATAATGATGCATCTACGTATACATATCAATGCATGACAGTGCTTGTTTTGGTGCATTATGGGTAGTCAAACATGTTGTGCTCACCTATCATTTGAGACTGCACACTGAGGCTCCTCCTTGCTGACACCGCCTTGCTCTGTAGGATATGGCATCGCTGTGACTCCTCCTCCCATCACTCCCCCTTCTCCTCCTGTGACTCCTTCACCTCCACCTGTGACTCCTCCTGTGACTCCTCCCAGAGTGATGATGACTCCTGTGACTCCTCCCGGAGTGATGACTCCTCCTGTGACTCCTCCCGGAGTGATGACTCCTCCTGTGACTCCTCCCGGAGTGATGACTCCTCCTGTGACTCCTCCCGGAGTGATGACTCCTCCTGTGACTCCTCCCGGAGTGATGACTCCTCCTGTGACTCCTCCATTTTGCATTCCTCCATCCGAGGATGGGGAAGGGATATAGTCACAAGCTCTGGTTGTGTCAGTCCTGAATATGAGAAATACATAGATATAGCCTATAAAAAAAAACCTTGAGGTCGTCCTGTCAACTTATAGAGTTTCCTTTAAGTTCTTCAAATCGCGTTTGAAAGTATGAGTAGACAAACAACTGAGAGAACATTCTTGTCACCTGTATTTCTTCATGCTAACAGCGAAAAGCCAAGGCTACAATAGCTGATAATGCTCCACAATGATAGTGTTCTTTCAAGATGTTTAAAAGTACTGTAAGTCAAAGTTTCCTTATAAGACAAGAAGATGCAAAAAAAAACTTTGACAGCAAATGTTACAGTGTGCTACCTAAAAGCCTATTCACAAGGAGCATTAATATTCACCACATATTAAAAAACTATTTTTAACCATGTGTCCATGGCACACTAGATAGATTCAGAGCTCATCATCTGAATTAAAGAAATTAATAAAAAAAGCCACTGCCTGTCAGCAAAGTAAAAAAAAAAGTGTTTTACTTCTGTTATGTCACTTTGCTGCTTTGCTCTTGGTGTGAATAGGCCTTAAAGGGACAGTTCACCCATAAATAATCATTTCCTAATACCTAATGACATTCCAGAACTAAGATTTTCATATGATTTACACTGTTTCAAAAGTTTGGGGTTGGTAAGACTTTGTTTTATTCTGTTTTTAATTTTTGTATTTTAGTTTTTTAAATGTTGGTGGTCTATACACACTGTATTTGAATATATTTTAAAAGTAATTTATTCCTGTGATGCAAAGCTGAATTTTCAGCATAATTTCTCCAGTCTTCAGTGTCACATGATCCTCCAGAAATCATTCTATTCTTATTATTATTAATGTTGAAAAAAGCTGTGCTGTTAAATATATATATATATATATATATAAACAAACACTGAGACATTTATCAAAATATCTGCTTTCCCAAAATATATTTTGTGTAAAAGTATCATACCAGTTTGGATGAAAATGAGGATGAGTAAATGATCCCAGTATTTTCTTTTTCTTTTTTTGGGTGTCACCTGTTTGTGAGAAGTCATAGTGCCAGGGTTTTCAACCAGGGGTCCCTGAAGGTACTGCATGTGGGTTCTGTCTTCAAAACTCATTTGTAAATAATGAAAATGAGTATAATGCAGTAATGTTCTTGATGAAAGTTACTAGAAATTGTTATTGAGAAAATTCAGACAGTTAAACTGGTGACCCTGGGGTTGGCTGAGAGGTTCATGAGCACGTAAAGGTTGAAAACCCCTGCCATACTCCCATTTAACAGTACACTAGAGAGCATGACATCTACACAGCATGTCTGTCAAGCTTGGCAAGCATCGCAACTCGCCAGAATTCAAAATACTTTGCATATTTTCATGTTAAACTGCAATGAAAACCAAGTTTCTGGAGCGCCTCAAAGCTGTAAAGTGATTTGTTAGCTGACAGTTATAAAAATACAGCCCAATATTAAGAGATAAAAATACTGTTAGGTTTTGTCTTGGACTAAAATCTGACCAAATACCACATCCTTCAGTCAAAATAGATTAAACCGCTTTCAGACCTCCAGACTCTGAGCAAATCAAGCCATTAATTCTCTAATTTGGCATGCTGCATCAGCCTCTGTTTATACAGGTATATTTCTATTCTTAGTGTGCTCCTTGCCTTTGGTTGTTATTCAGTATCCACAATGGGGTGAGTTTGCTGTGACTGGAGGCCCACCTGCTGAGCAGGGGAGACAAACTCTGAGGCTGTTCACTTATCACTGTGTTTTCGGAGAGGGCAGAGGCCGGGCGGGAGTCCATTAGGGCCTCCTCCAGCATAAAGCTCCCACTGTGTACTCTAGGAGGAAGCTCAATGCTCACTGTGGTCTCGTCCAGATGGGGCGGCATAGGGGTGCTTCTGGGAGTGGACATGGCCGGTGTGGGAGGAGCATCACTGAAGACACTGTCACTCTGCCGTCAAGGGAAACACAATTAACTGTGGTTGCAGTGAGACTAATTACAAATGCCACCTGGTTACACTTTAATTTGTGATTTTTACAGTAAAATTATACAATTAAGTACTACTAATTAACACTGTGTACTGTGTATAATTATTATGTATATATAAATACACAAAACATTTAAAAAATATTTACATGTATATAAATATTTATATTTTATATATAAACAAAAAAAATTTCCTAAATATATGCATGCATGTGTGTGTATTTATATATACATAATAATTATACACAGTACACACACGTATATTATGTAAACAAAAACTTTTATTTAGGATGCGATTAATTGCAATTAATCATTTGACAGTACTAGTTAAAATAGAAAACCACAGTAAATAGTAATAATACTTTACAATATTACTGTTTTTTGCTCAAATAAACACATTATTGGTGTGCATGAAAGACCTTTTTCAAAAAATGTTACATTTTTGGCCCACAGTGTATATGAAACAAGGACACGAAAATAATACTGTTGGCACAACATCTTAAAGCGCACTGATTGTACTATTCCCACTGGATTTTTAATGTTAGATGCTGGGTGTTCTTACCCTGAAGAACTCCTCTTCTTCCATCATCTCCCCCTCCAGCCCTTCCTCATCCTCCATCGCTATAGCCAGCCGCATCTCTGGGGCCAGATCCTGCAGTGTGCGTAACCCGGCCTGGATCACACAAGATCAGAGTCAAACATGTGTTGTGTGTTTTTGCTGAGTATCATATTTGGCTCATAGTGTATGATATAGAGAGAATATGGAGCTCATACTTGAGGAGGAAAAAACATGCAAATCGGTGCAGTTGCTGATATTTATATGGCCAAAGAAATAGCTTGTAATATACTCAGAGGTTTTTATAACTATAAAAGACTACTTGCATAAAATGCATATAAATATCAGTTGTCACTCTGTATCTCCCAATAATGTCTAAGTAAAATGATATTTAAATCTCAAAAGATACGAACATCATCACAACATGCCACTGAAAAAAAGTATGCACTTTAAATAAGAAATAAGAAAGTTCATGCTGCCCAATTCAACTTTCTATGTCATACTTAATTTTGCTGTTAAATATTCTATATTATAAATATATTATTTCTGATCTGAAATAGTTATAATTCCAATGCATGCAAAACGGCCATTTGACAAGCAAGGCAACACATTCAGACAACTGTCATAATTCTTTACCTGGAGAGAGGCTGACTTGTCCTTGCCTTTCTTCTTCCTCTCTTTCTCCTTTCGCTTGCGAAATTTTTTGAAGTAGTCCTGAATCAGGAAGCTGGCATAGAACTTTCCTGCAGTCACCTCATTCCCTAAAACGCAGAGAGATGGATTTTTAAAAAAGACAAAAAAAA
>NW_015505524.1:512860-534114 GCF_001515645.1 Sinocyclocheilus grahami | reverse complement strand
TGTGTACTGTGTATAATTATTATGTATATATAAATACACAAAACATTTAAAAAATATTTACATGTATATAAATATTTATATTTTATATATAAACAAAAAAAAATTCCTAAATATATGCATGCATGTGTGTGTATTTATATATACATAATAATTATACACAGTACACACACGTATATTATGTAAACAAAAACTTTTATTTAGGATGCGATTAATTGCAATTAATCATTTGACAGTACTAGTTAAAATAGAAAACCACAGTAAATAGTAATAATACTTTACAATATTACTGTTTTTTGCTCAAATAAACACATTATTGGTGTGCATGAAAGACCTTTTTCAAAAAATGTTACATTTTTGGCCCACAGTGTATATGAAACAAGGACACGAAAATAATACTGTTGGCACAACATCTTAAAGCGCACTGATTGTACTATTCCCACTGGATTTTTAATGTTAGATGCTGGGTGTTCTTACCCTGAAGAACTCCTCTTCTTCCATCATCTCCCCCTCCAGCCCTTCCTCATCCTCCATCGCTATAGCCAGCCGCATCTCTGGGGCCAGATCCTGCAGTGTGCGTAACCCGGCCTGGATCACACAAGATCAGAGTCAAACATGTGTTGTGTGTTTTTGCTGAGTATCATATTTGGCTCATAGTGTATGATATAGAGAGAATATGGAGCTCATACTTGAGGAGGAAAAAACATGCAAATCGGTGCAGTTGCTGATATTTATATGGCCAAAGAAATAGCTTGTAATATACTCAGAGGTTTTTATAACTATAAAAGACTACTTGCATAAAATGCATATAAATATCAGTTGTCACTCTGTATCTCCCAATAATGTCTAAGTAAAATGATATTTAAATCTCAAAAGATACGAACATCATCACAACATGCCACTGAAAAAAAGTATGCACTTTAAATAAGAAATAAGAAAGTTCATGCTGCCCAATTCAACTTTCTATGTCATACTTAATTTTGCTGTTAAATATTCTATATTATAAATATATTATTTCTGATCTGAAATAGTTATAATTCCAATGCATGCAAAACGGCCATTTGACAAGCAAGGCAACACATTCAGACAACTGTCATAATTCTTTACCTGGAGAGAGGCTGACTTGTCCTTGCCTTTCTTCTTCCTCTCTTTCTCCTTTCGCTTGCGAAATTTTTTGAAGTAGTCCTGAATCAGGAAGCTGGCATAGAACTTTCCTGCAGTCACCTCATTCCCTAAAACGCAGAGAGATGGATTTTTAAAAAAGACAGTAAATAGTAATAATACTTTACAATATTACTGTTTTTTGCTCAAATAAACACATTATTGGTGTGCATGAAAGACCTTTTTCAAAAAATGTTACATTTTTGGCCCACAGTGTATATGAAACAAGGACACGAAAATAATACTGTTGGCACAACATCTTAAAGCGCACTGATTGTACTATTCCCACTGGATTTTTAATGTTAGATGCTGGGTGTTCTTACCCTGAAGAACTCCTCTTCTTCCATCATCTCCCCCTCCAGCCCTTCCTCATCCTCCATCGCTATAGCCAGCCGCATCTCTGGGGCCAGATCCTGCAGTGTGCGTAACCCGGCCTGGATCACACAAGATCAGAGTCAAACATGTGTTGTGTGTTTTTGCTGAGTATCATATTTGGCTCATAGTGTATGATATAGAGAGAATATGGAGCTCATACTTGAGGAGGAAAAAACATGCAAATCGGTGCAGTTGCTGATATTTATATGGCCAAAGAAATAGCTTGTAATATACTCAGAGGTTTTTATAACTATAAAAGACTACTTGCATAAAATGCATATAAATATCAGTTGTCACTCTGTATCTCCCAATAATGTCTAAGTAAAATGATATTTAAATCTCAAAAGATACGAACATCATCACAACATGCCACTGAAAAAAAGTATGCACTTTAAATAAGAAATAAGAAAGTTCATGCTGCCCAATTCAACTTTCTATGTCATACTTAATTTTGCTGTTAAATATTCTATATTATAAATATATTATTTCTGATCTGAAATAGTTATAATTCCAATGCATGCAAAACGGCCATTTGACAAGCAAGGCAACACATTCAGACAACTGTCATAATTCTTTACCTGGAGAGAGGCTGACTTGTCCTTGCCTTTCTTCTTCCTCTCTTTCTCCTTTCGCTTGCGAAATTTTTTGAAGTAGTCCTGAATCAGGAAGCTGGCATAGAACTTTCCTGCAGTCACCTCATTCCCTAAAACGCAGAGAGATGGATTTTTAAAAAAGACAAAAAAAAGTTGTATTTGTCATTTGGTTGTCCATATCAGCACATAATGCCAATTAGAAGAACTCATAACATACTGTACCTGAAGGAGGAGGTATAACTTCCTCTAGAAGTTTGGGTTTAGTGCGTTTCCAGATCTTTTTAATGATAGCTCTCAGTTCCTCGTTCTGCTGGTCAATGGGGCCTATGGTGAATGGAAAGGTACTACATTACTGTATTTAAGATCGATAAACGCTTCGTTTTTTGCTGTAGTGTGTCAAATAGCAAACATAAATATCAACCTTTTTCATATTGACGTTTATTTATTGAGACAATTACTAACATCCTCTCTTGTAAATATTAGAATTGACAGAAGTAAGTGTATTAACTAGTGTGTGTGTGTGTGTGTGTGTGTGTGTGTAGAAGTTCTACCGTCTGTTTTAATCTTGAGTGACGTTCTGACGAGAGCAAACAGAGTGGCATTGAAAGACACAGTGCCGTCAGGATGGAGAGGCACATTCATAGCAACCAATCTCTGCCGATGAGAAAGAGAGCGACAAACAGAAAGGTGCAGAGATAAGTGGTTGTAATGACATTGCTATGTGGAGCAGGTTGCTTGCTCATTCTGGGTAGTTGTTTACTGGGCCTCACAGGACTCTATGATATATTGGTCTTTTAAAAAAAATTTTTTTATACTTTTATACAGTAAGGACATGTTAAATTAATCAGAAGTGACGGTAAAGACATTTTAAAAAGCTTTCAAATAAATGCTGATTAGAAATGTTTGAACAGTAGTGTGTGGCTCGGGTTCTTTTCTCACCCATTTCATTGTAAGCCACTGACTGTACAAATCTAAGTCATGCTTACCCTACAGGCTACTCGATGTGGACAGAGTTTCCCAAAGCCCAGCGGAGGCTGAATTCTGCGCAACATGGTGACTACATCTAGATGTTTAATCCGTCCCCTAATGCAACAAGATACAAAAGTATTAGTCATTTTAATTTACATACTCATTTAAGGCAGACATAAAGCTTATTGTTTGTGGATGTATGATATCACTTACGTGGCCTCTGGGTCATAATCTGACCAGACTCGTTTAAACTCATCGAGGTGATGAGTGCCCAGCACAGTCCAGTCTCTGGTCAGATACTCAAAGTTATCCATGATGACAGCGATGAACAAGTTAATGATCTGAGAAAACACAGATTGGATCAATTAATCACTAAACAAAATTGTTTGTTATTTTCAGAGATTTTTTCATTTGCATTTTTGTAGTTTTTCCTCCCACCTAATATGATTTCTGTCACCAGTTTTGCATTCACTCTCAAAACCTTTGCAAGCAAAAATTTTGTGAGAAATGCAGGTGAATGCACTTTTTTTGCAAAGTACCTCAGGGGAATGCAAAATATTTGCGAGTTGATGCAAAACTTTTTTCAGTCAACTTAAAACTGTTGCAAGCGAAAAACAAAACTTCTGAAGTTTTGTGAGGAGATGACAGTTTCTTGGGTTAACGCAAAAGCTTTACAAGCGAATGCTTTGCATGTGTTATCTCTTACCAGGAAGGCACAGAGCGCAAAGAAACTGATGAAATAGAGGTACGCCAGGTTGCTTCCGCAGCTATACTCCTCTCCCGGCTCAATGTCAGACTCTGGGTCACATCGATGCCCTGGCAGTGCTGCAAGCATGATCTGCTGCCACTGTTCACCTGTTGCACACCTGGGTTTGAAGTAGAAACAAAGCATTCAATAAAATGTACTTAAAATCATTTACTAACTAGAGATAAGCAGATTAACCAAACTCAATTCAGACTCAACCAAGAGGCCAATGCTGGTCTATGGTCACCTGAAGAGCAACAGTACAGCCATGAAAAAGGTTTGGAAATTGTTGTTTCGATTGAGCTCTGTGCTGTCATCTATTGCTATCTTCCCAAATGTCTGGAAAAAAACAGAAAAGAGAGTTTAAACATCCCAATCTGGAACGTTCCTCATGTGAGGAGAGGGAGAGAATGAACATAAACAAATGTATAAAGAAGAACCCACCTGCATCCCAATCACGCCATAGATGAAAAAGATCATGGCAATGAGTAAGCCAACATATGGCAATGCCTAAAGGTAAGCAGAGAGACAGGAACAAATGATGCATGATATATAAAATAACTGAGAAAGATAGTTTAGCTTATTTGTTTCCTAAATGTCTCACCTGTAGTGATTTAACAAAGGTCCAAAGGAGGATTCGAATGCCTTCACCCTTACTGAGCAGCTTGACCAGTCGCATAACTCGGAAAAGGCGGAAGAAGGTGATGGACACTTTGGCACTCTCCCCTTCTTTCCCCTTTTAAAAGTGGAGAAAGAAAATGACAGGCCAAATATTAATGTGATTAAAGAGTCCAGGTAACAAAGTCCCTAATCATGTCAGTCTGACATTTCAGTGTGAATTGTTTTGTTAAGCAGTCACAATATAACGCAAGTTTTGCAAAGAGATGACAGCAAACCTGCAATCTGAGGTTAAACATTCATAATAGGTCATTTTAAAGAAAGAAGAAAAAACAACCTGTTTAAGTGTAAGGACCAAAAAAATTGAAAAATGATCAAGAAAGATTAAATTCGAAAGACAATCAAATCATAAAATTAAATTAAATTAAAGATTTAATTTATATTAAATGTAAATTAAATGGTCAAGAAAAAAAATTAATTCAAAAGACAATCAAATGGTTCAATTAAATTTTCACCAGAGAAGCTCAAAAAGTTACACTCATCTAAAGCATTTAAATAAAGAACTAATGTGTACTGTGTATAATTATTATGTATATATAAATACACAAAACATTTAAAAAATATTTACATGTATATAAATATTTATATTTTATATATAAACAAAAAAAATTTCCTAAATATATGCATGCATGTGTGTGTATTTATATATACATAATAATTATACACAGTACACACACGTATATTATGTAAACAAAAACTTTTATTTAGGATGCGATTAATTGCAATTAATCATTTGACAGTACTAGTTAAAATAGAAAACCACAGTAAATAGTAATAATACTTTACAATATTACTGTTTTTTGCTCAAATAAACACATTATTGGTGTGCATGAAAGACCTTTTTCAAAAAATGTTACATTTTTGGCCCACAGTGTATATGAAACAAGGACACGAAAATAATACTGTTGGCACAACATCTTAAAGCGCACTGATTGTACTATTCCCACTGGATTTTTAATGTTAGATGCTGGGTGTTCTTACCCTGAAGAACTCCTCTTCTTCCATCATCTCCCCCTCCAGCCCTTCCTCATCCTCCATCGCTATAGCCAGCCGCATCTCTGGGGCCAGATCCTGCAGTGTGCGTAACCCGGCCTGGATCACACAAGATCAGAGTCAAACATGTGTTGTGTGTTTTTGCTGAGTATCATATTTGGCTCATAGTGTATGATATAGAGAGAATATGGAGCTCATACTTGAGGAGGAAAAAACATGCAAATCGGTGCAGTTGCTGATATTTATATGGCCAAAGAAATAGCTTGTAATATACTCAGAGGTTTTTATAACTATAAAAGACTACTTGCATAAAATGCATATAAATATCAGTTGTCACTCTGTATCTCCCAATAATGTCTAAGTAAAATGATATTTAAATCTCAAAAGATACGAACATCATCACAACATGCCACTGAAAAAAAGTATGCACTTTAAATAAGAAATAAGAAAGTTCATGCTGCCCAATTCAACTTTCTATGTCATACTTAATTTTGCTGTTAAATATTCTATATTATAAATATATTATTTCTGATCTGAAATAGTTATAATTCCAATGCATGCAAAACGGCCATTTGACAAGCAAGGCAACACATTCAGACAACTGTCATAATTCTTTACCTGGAGAGAGGCTGACTTGTCCTTGCCTTTCTTCTTCCTCTCTTTCTCCTTTCGCTTGCGAAATTTTTTGAAGTAGTCCTGAATCAGGAAGCTGGCATAGAACTTTCCTGCAGTCACCTCATTCCCTAAAACGCAGAGAGATGGATTTTTAAAAAAGACAAAAAAAAAGTTGTATTTGTCATTTGGTTGTCCATATCAGCACATAATGCCAATTAGAAGAACTCATAACATACTGTACCTGAAGGAGGAGGTATAACTTCCTCTAGAAGTTTGGGTTTAGTGCGTTTCCAGATCTTTTTAATGATAGCTCTCAGTTCCTCGTTCTGCTGGTCAATGGGGCCTATGGTGAATGGAAAGGTACTACATTACTGTATTTAAGATCGATAAACGCTTCGTTTTTTGCTGTAGTGTGTCAAATAGCAAACATAAATATCAACCTTTTTCATATTGACGTTTATTTATTGAGACAATTACTAACATCCTCTCTTGTAAATATTAGAATTGACAGAAGTAAGTGTATTAACTAGTGTGTGTGTGTGTGTGGAAGTTCTACCGTCTGTTTTAATCTTGAGTGACGTTCTGACGAGAGCAAACAGAGTGGCATTGAAAGACACAGTGCCGTCAGGATGGAGAGGCACATTCATAGCAACCAATCTCTGCCGATGAGAAAGAGAGCGACAAACAGAAAGGTGCAGAGATAAGTGGTTGTAATGACATTGCTATGTGGAGCAGGTTGCTTGCTCATTCTGGGTAGTTGTTTACTGGGCCTCACAGGACTCTATGATATATTGGTCTTTTAAAAAAAATTTTTTTATACTTTTATACAGTAAGGACATGTTAAATTAATCAGAAGTGACGGTAAAGACATTTTAAAAAGCTTTCAAATAAATGCTGATTAGAAATGTTTGAACAGTAGTGTGTGGCTCGGGTTCTTTTCTCACCCATTTCATTGTAAGCCACTGACTGTACAAATCTAAGTCATGCTTACCCTACAGGCTACTCGATGTGGACAGAGTTTCCCAAAGCCCAGCGGAGGCTGAATTCTGCGCAACATGGTGACTACATCTAGATGTTTAATCCGTCCCCTAATGCAACAAGATACAAAAGTATTAGTCATTTTAATTTACATACTCATTTAAGGCAGACATAAAGCTTATTGTTTGTGGATGTATGATATCACTTACGTGGCCTCTGGGTCATAATCTGACCAGACTCGTTTAAACTCATCGAGGTGATGAGTGCCCAGCACAGTCCAGTCTCTGGTCAGATACTCAAAGTTATCCATGATGACAGCGATGAACAAGTTAATGATCTGAGAAAACACAGATTGGATCAATTAATCACTAAACAAAATTGTTTGTTATTTTCAGAGATTTTTTCATTTGCATTTTTGTAGTTTTTCCTCCCACCTAATATGATTTCTGTCACCAGTTTTGCATTCACTCTCAAAACCTTTGCAAGCAAAAATTTTGTGAGAAATGCAGGTGAATGCACTTTTTTTGCAAAGTACCTCAGGGGAATGCAAAATATTTGCGAGTTGATGCAAAACTTTTTTCAGTCAACTTAAAACTGTTGCAAGCGAAAAACAAAACTTCTGAAGTTTTGTGAGGAGATGACAGTTTCTTGGGTTAACGCAAAAGCTTTACAAGCGAATGCTTTGCATGTGTTATCTCTTACCAGGAAGGCACAGAGCGCAAAGAAACTGATGAAATAGAGGTACGCCAGGTTGCTTCCGCAGCTATACTCCTCTCCCGGCTCAATGTCAGACTCTGGGTCACATCGATGCCCTGGCAGTGCTGCAAGCATGATCTGCTGCCACTGTTCACCTGTTGCACACCTGGGTTTGAAGTAGAAACAAAGCATTCAATAAAATGTACTTAAAATCATTTACTAACTAGAGATAAGCAGATTAACCAAACTCAATTCAGACTCAACCAAGAGGCCAATGCTGGTCTATGGTCACCTGAAGAGCAACAGTACAGCCATGAAAAAGGTTTGGAAATTGTTGTTTCGATTGAGCTCTGTGCTGTCATCTATTGCTATCTTCCCAAATGTCTGGAAAAAAACAGAAAAGAGAGTTTAAACATCCCAATCTGGAACGTTCCTCATGTGAGGAGAGGGAGAGAATGAACATAAACAAATGTATAAAGAAGAACCCACCTGCATCCCAATCACGCCATAGATGAAAAAGATCATGGCAATGAGTAAGCCAACATATGGCAATGCCTAAAGGTAAGCAGAGAGACAGGAACAAATGATGCATGATATATAAAATAACTGAGAAAGATAGTTTAGCTTATTTGTTTCCTAAATGTCTCACCTGTAGTGATTTAACAAAGGTCCAAAGGAGGATTCGAATGCCTTCACCCTTACTGAGCAGCTTGACCAGTCGCATAACTCGGAAAAGGCGGAAGAAGGTGATGGACACTTTGGCACTCTCCCCTTCTTTCCCCTTTTAAAAGTGGAGAAAGAAAATGACAGGCCAAATATTAATGTGATTAAAGAGTCCAGGTAACAAAGTCCCTAATCATGTCAGTCTGACATTTCAGTGTGAATTGTTTTACTAAGCAGTCACAATATAATGCAAGTTTTGCAAAGAGATGACAGCAAACCTGCAATCTGAGGTTAAACATTCATAATAGGTCATTTTAAAGAAAGAAGAAAAAACAACCTGTTTAAGTGTAAGGACCAAAAAATTTGAAAAATGGTCAAGAAAGATTAAATTCGAAAGACAATCAAATCATAAAATTAAATTAAATTAAAGATTTAATTTATATTAAATGTAAATTAAATGGTCAAGAAAAAAATTTAATTCAAAAGACAATCAAATGGTTCAATTAAATTTTCACCAGAGAAGCTCAAAAAGTTACACTCATCTAAAGCATTTAAATAAAGAACTAACATTAATATTAAAATGAAAAAAAAAAAATGTAATGCTGTCCTAGAACCTTCTATTTATTACCACATAAACCAGGACCAAAGTTTCTTTCTGCAGATTTCTATACGATGTCACCATAACTAAATAAAATTCATGTCATGTCGGAATGATCATATTTACAAGATAACTGTGCATAAATACCATAGTGTCTTAATTACTAGAGGGGAAAGTCACAATTTCACTGATGCTCTGATTTGGGGTGTTCATTAAAATTTATGGAAGCAAATCAGCAGCAAAGTCTTACTGATCATAAATAAGGTTTTACTGTGACTTTTTGGACTACAATTTAGTATGTACTGTGTGTACTGTTAATGAGCAAGAGCTATACAACTTCAAAGATATGAATACTTATTTAGCTGATGTATAAGGTGCCATATTCGTACCTCACCATGGCCTCCTCCACCCTGAGTGAGTGACAGGACCATCCACAGGAGAGCAGGAAACAGAAGAGATTATAGAAATTGATAAGTGTGTGTGTCTGAGATAACAAAAGATATAGTACTTGATATGTCACACCAAAAGTTCACGCTGACTAGATTTGGACATGCATAGGAATCTCTCACAGATCAGATATAGTTACATACACTGAACTCTGCTATCATGATGTCCACCAAACTGCCCACCACTATCAGAGCATCAAAAGAGTTCCAGGCATCTATAAAATAGTGCTGTGTTGTCCAAAGCACAAAGAGCGAGAGCAAGAGAGAGAGAAAACAGCACAAATGTCAAGGCACTAACACAAATGGACAAATCAAGACTGCATATCAAATCACTGGAGCAAAGTAAAAAGTGAAAGAGCAAGGACAGTGTGCAGCAAGACTCACATAAGGTCTCAGAGCCAGAAGTTTGATGATCATCTCAACAGTAAAGAGCGTAGTGAAGATCATGTTCAGGATGTCCATCACAAAGTTGAAGAGTTTGGATTGCTCATAGTGCTGTGGGTCACAGTCAAGTGATCTCATTAGTGCTCTAGACTATGGCTTCATTTACGGTGAAGAGCGCCAGCATCCCCATCAACACGTTGTCAAAGGTAAAGTCGCTGTTCTCCCAAACTCTCTCCCTCACCATTGGATGGTTCATATCACCATCTTTGAACACCACAAATGTGCCCCTGAAACAATCACGCACACAAGTCTCAGAAAACAACCCAGTGAGTCACTGTGAGTGCAAAGCAAACAAATCTATGACCAAACCACATACTTGCACTCTTCGGGTGTATGTTTCGCCTCATCCGTACATCTGTAGAACCGGCCCTGCAAGGGGGATTACATTCATGTTAATCAGCAAGTAAATACGTATTGGAAATAGCTATTTGGATATTGTTTGCACAGCCTAGGTGATGTCAACCTAAAAGGAAAGTTACTACATTTTAATGAAAGGCTGACGGATTAAAGACGGACCCTTTTTTTCTTAGGAAATAATGAATTGATGAATCAAGCACCAGGAACATGCATTCATGTTGATTTTATGCACCTTGAAAAGCTGCACACCAATACAAGCGAACATGAACTGGAGGAGAGTGGTGACGATGAGGATGTTGCCAATAGTGCGGATGGCCACGAACACACACTGAATCACGCTCTGAAGACACAAGCAGCAACACTCATTGAAGGTTATGAATAAACAGTACTGGAAATAATGAACATAATGGTATTTAGGGCAGCATGACATTGAAAACAAACATTGCACACTGCAATATTTTATTTTTCTGTTATATATATATATATATATACTGTGATATGAAAATGTGCTACCCGGTCTCATTAAATGACAGCATTTGCGATTTGATAATCGCAGTAAAGCCATATTGCAATATCTAATTTATATTTCAATATATCATGCAGGTCTAATGGTATTGGATGACTGGACTGTGGATGTTAGCATGGAGAAATGCATTGTGAGTTTGTACCTTGAGTCCCTTTGCCCTGTTGATGGCTCGAAGAGGCCTGAGCACTCGCAATACTCGAAGAATCTTCACCACAGAAATGGCACTTGAACTAAATACAGAAATGACAACAAATAAATAAATGAATCAAGGAATAATTGAACTAAGTGATAGATGGACACTTACTGCAAGAAGAAAGAGGTGAGGGATACGCTGACGACCAGAAGGTCCAGCAGGTTGAAGGCGTTTCTGCAGAAGGAACCTTGATGAAGGAAAGCTCCATACACAGTCATCTGAGCAACACACCACCACACATTTTCATTAATATACAAAAGTTTAAAAAATATAAAGTTTAAACTCAATATTCACAAACATCTGATGATTTTGCACATGACCAATCCCTGGTCAGAGCTCAAAACCAGTGTTAGTTTAGTATCATTTTTATGCTATTAAAGTTATACTGTATTTTCTGTATTAGCGTTTAGTTTTATATTCAGATTTCATTTAAATTTTAGTTACATTTTTAGTCATTTTGTTTTTTTTTCATATTTTAGTTTTAGTTAGCAGTTATTGTGCTTCAACCTTATTGAAGTGATTTTAGTTAGTTGCCAATACAACATTCCTACTTTTTGTTTTAGTGTAAGTTTTCCATCTAATATTTTTGTTTTATTTTATTTCACCTTCATTTCAATTTATAAAAATATTATTTAATAATTGTAGTTTTTAGTTTTAGTTAACAATAATACCCCTGGCCATTATTGCACATGTAGAAAAGATAAAAATCAATTTATCAAAAGTCATAAGAGTGACTTTTTATTATGCGCGAGATGATCAATAGTTTACCTTCAACATGATCTCAATAGTGAAGACGGTGGTAAAGACATAATCAGCATAGCCCAGCATCTATCATAAGACATAAAGACAGCAATCAAGAGTACAGTCGTCGTCTTTGGCACCTGGTCAATTTCACGTTTCATGTCATATTTCACATCAAAAAATAAAATACTTTGCATAGAAAAAAAACAAAAACATTTTTAGGACAATTAAGATGAAAAATACATATTATTTCAATTATAATTTAAAAATACAATTGTAAACATAATAATAATATTGGGTGATTTTAAGGACAATGCCGTTAAGTTAAATATTTAAATTATATGCAGTGATTATATTTTAAAAAATGTAATGATTTTGCATTAAAGTGATAAATGTGAATAATACATTTGTGCTTACATGAAAATAATCTCACAATGTAAAAAGAAAAAAAAACAATTAATTTTCTTGATATAGAATATAATTGATTTGGGGTGAAATATGAAAGTCTTCATGGGATTCACCTACATATCTGGTTTTAGCCTTTTTTCAAACTAGAGATTGTACTTTAAGGCTAGTTTAATCTCTATAGAGCACAAGGGATGGAGTTTGGGAATCATGGGAACCACAGTCCTCTTAAGAAAAGCCATCCAGCAGGGACACAACATCTATCACTGTTTTAAGACCATCAAATGCTAATTTTGCAGGGCCAGTAAGTGCGCCTGAGTACAGTTTATTTCAGAATTGTAAAATTATATATGAATAATTTTGTTCACTATATTTAACAATGGGAATACTGGAAGATCTGCACACAGACTGGCCCTCAAGCGCTCTGATCTAGTCCTCTATTCTAGAGGTGCATGAACTTACAACGTTCCTGACAGAATGAGTTTTGATTGGGTCTTCAGCAGCCAATGAAAAACTACTGAATATGATGAAGATGAGGATGAAGTTGGTGAAGTAATGATGATGAATGAGGTTGTGGCAGGCGACTCTGAGACTAAGTGAATATTAGCACGGTCAATTTCAGGTCAGAGATAAGAAAAAATATCATTATTAACCACCATAGTTAGTAAAACTATTTTTTTTAACATACCAGTTTTTCTTTCCAAGGATGAAAAAAGAACTTCCATCAGGAATGGGTACAATTTTCTCTTTGGGTTGAAAACTTTCAACTTTCATTGGAGTGCCTATACCTTTAGAAAATACGAAGATTTTAAAAAATGTCATTAAATAAATTCACATTACAGTTTATTTCAGAATTGTAAAATTATATATGAATAATTTTGTTCACTATATTTAACAATGGGAATACTGGAAGATCTGCACACAGACTGGCCCTCAAGCGCTCTGATCTAGTCCTCTATTCTAGAGGTGCATGAACTTACAACGTTCCTGACAGAATGAGTTTTGATTGGGTCTTCAGCAGCCAATGAAAAACTACTGAATATGATGAAGATGAGGATGAAGTTGGTGAAGTAATGATGATGAATGAGGTTGTGGCAGGCGACTCTGAGACTAAGTGAATATTAGCACGGTCAATTTCAGGTCAGAGATAAGAAAAAATATCATTATTAACCACCATAGTTAGTAAAACTATTTTTTTTAACATACCAGTTTTTCTTTCCAAGGATGAAAAAAGAACTTCCATCAGGAATTGGTACAATTTTCTCTTTGGGTTGAAAACTTTCAACTTTCATTGGAGTGCCTATACCTTTAGAAAATACGAAGATTTAAAAAAATGTCATTAAATAAATTCACATATATAATGAAAGTGAATGTAAAGAGTTGGACTGGACAGAATTTACCCTCAAGTCCTTCAATTGCTCTCAACTCTTCGTTCTCTTCCCAATCGTCCACATCATTCTAAACAAATTCAGAACAAGAAAAATATAAAGAATAATATGACGAGAACAATCATAGAAATTCTATAATTGGATAACTGATATAAATTATAATCAACAGACAATATAGAAATCCTCAGTCAAATGGAAATCACTTGCTTAATAAATGTCTTTGATCATATAATGCATGATTAATAAGTGTATATAAAACCATGATTTTTCATTCATCAAAATGTGATAACTTTTTACTTTTTCCACTAAAAAAACCCCATTAATATTTACCAATTATACCTTCTATCATTTGAACAGATCAGAACAAATTTGGAGAAATGTATCATTACATTAGTTGCTCAGCAATGGATGCTCTGCAGTGAATGGGTGCCGTCAGAATGAGAGTCCAAACAGCTGATAAAAACATCACAATAATCCACAAGTAATCCACACCACTCCAGTTGTGTGGAAAACAAGCTGAAGAAAAGATGCGTGTTTGTAAGAAACAAATCCATCAAGACATTTTCAACAAGACATTTTGCTTTTGCCTAAAATTCAAGTCCTCTGTCCATAATACTGCATAGATCTGTCTGAATCAGGAGAGAAATTTGTTCAGATCAAGCACAGTTTACAAGTGAAAACAGCTCTAAACAAATATGTCGGAGGATTTTGATGCAGAGGATGGATTTTTCACTGGAGGAAGCGTTATTATGGATTATGGACTCATATGTTGGCCAGAGGAACAATTTAAAGTTAAAATGCTTTAATGATGGATTTTGTTTCTTACAAACATGCAGCTTTTCACTTCACAAATGTTAACTGATGGACTGGAGTGGTGTGGATTACTTGTGGATTATTGTGATGTTTTTATCAGACTCTCAATCTGACGGCACCCATTCACTGCAGAGGATCTATTGGCGAGCAAGTGATGTGATGCTACATTTCTCCAAATCTGTGCCAATAAAGAAACAAACTCATCTACATCTTGCTTGGCCTAGGAGGGAGTACATTTAAATTTTTGGGTGAACTATTCCTTTAAATGTGTCTCAAATGCAGAGAGAAAGAAAGAGCACCCCAGAACTTACTCCAGCTTCGTCTTCCTCTCTGTCTTCATCATCCTCCCATTCCTCCTCCTCTTCTTTTTTCTCCCTTTAAAACAACAAACAGATTGAGCTCTGTGCCTGTGAATGCAGGACAGTACAAGGATGTGCACATTTTGCTTCTGTCCTGTGTGTGTGTGCTACCTACTCTTTTTTCTTTTTGCCTCCGTCTCCGGCTAAGTTGTCCACAGCGATAGCCAAGAAGACATTCAACAAGATGTCTGGATGACAAAGTCAAGGGCCAGAAACAAGACTCCAGATACAAGAATAGCCATGTGGAAAGGTTAATAGATATAAAAATATGGAGCTTATAGATTGAATGTATTTTATACATATTTCACATTGAAAAGATACAGTTACCACAGACAAAAAGAATGACAAAGTAAATAGAGACAATCATATTGGGAAATATTGGTCCTCCATACGCCATGATGCCATCATACATAACGGAGTTCCAGTCCTCTCCTGTTAGGATCTACATAAGAAACAGCTGCAGTTTACATCTCCCAATTCAGTACAGAAACTACAGTATTCTGAATATCTTCCCAATCTCTTATCATTTGTATAGTATAATAAAGACGTAAAGAACCATCATTAAAATGATTGCTGATAAATAAATCATTGTTTTGGAAGTAGGACGACAAAAAAGCCACTTCCTACACAATCTGTAGATGCACATAAGCCTATACTCCCTTGTGAAAAAGAAGTGCACTTAATTGTATTGAATGTGCACTTGTAGTGTTCTTTAAATCTTAAAAGTATGTTTGAAAAAACTGTACTGGCAGATAATATAATATTATAATACAATAAAATATTAAATAAAAGGCCACTTAAGTGTACTTAAAGAGACACTTACAAGGCACTTAAGTATACTTAAAAAAAAAGGCACTTTAATAATGTCAAATTAAAAGTTTTATTTTAAAGTACATATTAAACATTATGCTTTAATAATCTTTTGTCATGCTTTAAATAAGTACACTTATTTTGATACTAACATACTGAAGCACATTATAATTTTAACCATAGCGTGTTATTTGATATTACATTTAAAGTTAATATATTGTAAATATGCTAAATTGCACCTTCATCATTACAAGTGTGTGAATACAAACATATTTAAATTCATGACATCCAGGTTTCAGTAGAAATGACATTAAAGTATTTTTTAGTTTACCATAAATACTTGTACATTCAGCAGTACACTTTAACCATATTTTAAAGAGTAGTAACTATGAAATGTTAATTATGAAATTACATGTAAAGACCTACTTAAGTCCTACTTAAGTTGGTCGATAAAAGCACTCTAATTTTCAGCTAATTACATTTCATATAAATATATATATTGCAATTACAGTGGGGGAAATAAGTATTTAACACGTCAACATTTTTTTAATTAAAAAGTTCCTGTGCAGCATTTCCCATAAAATTTTGACCAGACGTTGGTATTAACACAAGAAATCTACACAGATAAAGAAATCATAATATTACAATCCGTAAAAAAAGTTATGTGCAATAAAGTGAAATGACCCAGGAAAAAAATATTGACCACTCCTGTTGAAATTGTTTTTATTACTTAGTGGAAATGTCTTTATTTGCTATGGCAGCTTCAAGACGCTTCCTGTCTGAACAAACTTTAAATCTTGAATATTCCAGGTGGCCCTCTTATGAATCATGATCTACAGTTTCTTCCACAAATACTGTATGTTCTATATTGGGTTTAAGTCTGGTGATTGCCTGGGTCATTCCAACAACTTAATTTTCTCCCTCAGGAACCAATTCAGAGTCTCATTTGCATTATTTATAAAGCTTTGGATGGTTGTCCTTCTAGAAGGTCCATCCGCATCTCATCCTTATCATCCTGGTGGATGGCAACAGATTCATCTGAAGAATTTCCCAGTACACGGCTCCATTCATCTTCCCTTCAATAATATGGATTCTGCCGGTACCATGAGAAGAGAAACAGCCTCAAATGATGCTTCCACCTCCAAACTTCACTGTTGGTATGGTATTTTCAGGGTCATATGCAGAGACATTTATCCTCCAGAAAAGACTTGTGGTATTATTGCAAAGTTCAAATTTTGTAATGTCTGAGCAGATTATATTCTCCCAGTAATTCAATGACGTGTATAAAACTTCAAATGAGCTTAAACATGCCTTTTCTTCAATATTTTAGCCTTCCAGAGTGAGTGTGCATGGAGGCCGTGGTAATGGAATGCATTGCCTATTGTTTTCTCTGTGACAAGTGTATCTGCTGCCTCCTAATCTTTCAAGAGCATTTCCCGAGTGGTCCTTGGCTCCTGGACTACTCTTCTGACTCCCTGATCAGAAATCTTGTGAGGAGTTCCTGTGCATAGCTGATTCATGGTGGAGTGATGTTCCTTCCACTTACAGATAACGGCCCTAATGCTTTCAGGAACATTTAGTAGTTGTGAAATCCATCGGTAACCAGTACCATTATTATGTAGCGCAACAATCTTGTTGCACAGGTCTTCTGAGAGCTCTTTGCCTCTACCCATCATGAGATGTTAGTATACTTTCATTCAGAGGTGGGTTAGCCTTTTTCTTAGCGTGCTCAATACTTTTTTCCTGTGTCATTCCACTTTATTAAATATAACTTTTTTATGGATTGTAATAGCATGATTTCGGTCACACTTTATTTTAAGGTCCAATTCTCCCCATATACTCCGTCTTATGACGTCTTAGTAACAGAGGAAGTTACCTGGAAACAGGTGAGCAGGGCAGATGGAAAAGTGTCAAAGGTGCTTCTTTTCATTTGAGTCTCATCAAAGTTGAACTTTCCGCCAAAGAGCTGCATGCCCAGGAGAGCGAAGATGATGAGGAAGAGGAAGAGCAGCAGCAGCAGGGAGCAAATGGCCTTCATAGAGTTCAGCAAAGAGCTCACCAGGTCTGATAGTGCAGCCCAGTGTCTAAAGAGAGACATCAACAAATTCAGCATCAGACTCTTAAAAATCAGCATGACTCTCGTTGAGTCTCAATTTAATAAGTTCTCATTTTTTAAATAAAATCTAAAAGGCATAGCAGGGTATTTATAGTTAACTAAAACTAACATTAAAACTAAATCCATAAAAAAAAATATTTTTGTTACTTAAAAAAACAAAAAGAAATCAAATCTAGCTAAACAAAACTTGAATTTTAGGTCGCTGCCAAAGCAACATTTCTCATTTTCATGTACTTTACCTTGATGTACTAAAAACTAAAACTGAAATAAAAATTTATGAAAACAGTATAGGCATATATACATATATATATATATATATATATATATATATATATATATATAAAACGTTAATAAAAATGACAAAAACACTTAACAAAATGACTAAAACTTTAACTAAAATTAAAATAAAAGCAAATTCAAAATATTAATACAATTTCCTGGTGGTAATATCAAAACATAGCCTAAGCATCCATGTTATTTCACTCAGAATATTCTTTTTATTATGTGAGTTGTGATGTTAAATAAAGCATTAAAAACCCCAGAGTATTTCAAAATGTCAGCAGGAAACTTGAAAAAGACTCATTCTCCTCTCATATTTGAAGTTTGTGCTACTGTACCACTTGTCCTATAGCTGCACAAAATGAGAACTAATTTTTTATCATTTCTTGGGTCAAGAAAGAGTCAAGAGTTTGCAATATATTTCCTCCTCCCCTACCCTGAAAAAGTAGCTCTGCCTGGATGCACTTACATTCGCTGTATAGAGACACTTTCCTCATATCACACATGCACACTTCAGTAAGCCGATTGAACACAGATTAGGGCTTTTGTATGCTGGGCAAAATCAGGTAATGGGCAGAAATCTAGCTGTCAGTTTATTTTTAAGCCGGTTATGACCTTACGGCGATAAAGGAAAACAAATTAACATGTTTACATGACCACATGCGCTGTCATCTGTAAGCATAATCGGTTTAAAAACATGCATGTAAAAGCACTCAATGAAACCAAAACTACACTGAGACCCATTACTCTTAAATTGAAATGATACAGCCAAATCATTAATCTCACACTGAATCTCAAACAGATGGAAACACTTATGAGCTGAATCACCTTGTGACTTTGAAGATACGGATCAGACGGACACAGCGCAGCACAGAGATCCCGATGGGCGGGATCACATCCATCTCCACCAGCACCGTCTCCAGAATCCCACCACACACCACGAAACAATCGAAACGGTTGAAGAGCGCCATGAAGTAGATCTGAAAGCCGAAGCTGTAGAGCTTCATCAGCATCTCCAGCGTAAACAGAGCCAGAAGGATCTTATTTGCTCGGTCTGGGACATTAAAGAGACCGTATTTAAGACAGGGTCAATTCATGTCATTAAAGGCAAACTCTGGCAACACTCACACACACACACACACACACCCTGTATGTCAGTGAGCCACTGGGGTTGGCCGTAGTGTTCAGAGGCGCTGGCGGCAGTGTTGAGGAACACCAGCAGCAGCACCAGCCAGTAGAAATTGGTGGATTTGACAGCCACACGGCAGTTCTTCCTGATGACCAGATTCAAGTGGTACAGCTGCTCACTGAGAAAGAGAAGAACCGGCAAATATGAATATATTAAATGAATATGAAATGTTAAAAAAAATAAAGTATGTCAGAAATGAAGAGAAGAAATGTTGGGGTTCTGGTAAACATTATTCAACAAATAAACACCTACCAGAAGCTTATAGCCATCAGTCGTGCCCTAAGGAATATTAGAGAATTTAGATGAATCAAAGTTGTGGTGATTAATACTTTATAATGGATGGAACAGCAGTATAAACATTGTACTTACATTATAGATGCACAGCAGCCTCCGTCATCATCCAGGAACGCTTCAAACTCAGAGTCTGAATCCGATTCTGTATAAAAGAAAAAAACTGAATGTGTAACTCAAAAATAAAGTCTGTTATGTAGTTTTGTAGTTTAAAAATACATTTAAAAATCTGAGTGTAACTGTGCTCAGTACCTCCATCTTCACTGTGTTTGTACCAGCCATATTTCTTCATCATCTTTTTCTTAGCCACCACAGCACCTGCCATTTACACCACAAAAAGGCAAAACGTACAAACAAAAATGTTGTTTATTGACTGAAAAAAATATCTAAAACCTGTCTGTCATGATAAACAGAGCTGGCTGCGCTTGTGAAAATGAAAAGCACTTAATTGTATTGAATGTGCACTTGTAGTGCACTTCAAATCTTAAAAGTTTATTTTTTAAATACTTGCAGATTCAACCATATTAATGTGATAAATTGCCACTTACTGTAAGTGTACATAAGAGAGTCCACTTTCATGGCTGTTTCCAAACACTTTTTTTGTCCTTTTTAAGTACACATTTAAAAAAGTTCAACTGAAATGACATTCATGTATATTTTAGTTTACCAGTAAATGCTTGTCAGTTTTTGCAGTTTCAATAGAAGTAATTATGAAATTACATATAGAGTCCTACTTGGTCCAAACCGCAGCTAATTGCATTTAATATATTTAAACTATAAAACATTTTCATTTTATTGCAATTATCATGCAATCAAGTGTCTAAAAACTTTAAGTATATTCTTTTGAAGTATATTATTTATTTAATAAGTACTCTTTTTAGAAGTATGCAAGCGTGTACTGCTTTTTCACATGGGTGGGTATTTTATCATCAGTCATGTGACATTCTGTCATCTTCATTGGGCAAAAGTGAAAAAAAATGTATGTGCTGCTCACTCTCTGTTTTGATAGTGTGATTACAATATGAAAGGAATACTAAATAAAGCTTATATTACGTTTATTTCCGTCCTCATCCATGTCCTCTGCTTCGATGAGCCAGTCCATGTAACCGATCATGTCCTCCTCCATCTGCTGTTTCTCCTGGGCCTCCTGCAGCTCACCGCGACACACGGCCTTCTCTCTCTCTTTAGAGAACTCACTGTGATGTGAAAAAGACACACACATTACAGTCTAAACCTTCACAAGATGCCCAACAAATCACATCACAAGTCCCCCTTACCCTTAAGTCTCATATATTTATATATGCAATTTTTATTTTTATTTTTTACAATTAGTCTACAATAAAAACTATTTAACATACAACACTAGACTATTATAAAAATATATATATGAGTTAAAAGGCTTAAAAGGGATCAGGGCTGGAGTCACTCACCCGCTCAACACACCCAACACAAGATTGAGGACAAAGAAAGATCCAAAAATGACCAGAGACACAAAATAAATCCAAGGCAGCTCAAAGCCGATAGAATCATTCATCTGAGAGAAACATTGCAGATGAGAGGGGGAAAAAAACAATAAGATGTTATAAAGCTGCATATATGCAGTCAAGTGTTTTCTGAGTGGCATAAGTTGGATATAAATGTAAACAGACTGTACTAACAGTCAAGGTTAGTAAGTAATTCTATGTAGTGTTGTTATTGTTACCTAAAACCAAAAACTGGAATGAAAAATCTGAATTGCCGTGAAATAAAATATAAATATTAAAATTAAACAAAAAAAATTTAAAAAGTCATTTAAAAAGTGAAAATTAAAAATGTTGCCTTGGCAACTAACTGAAA
>NW_015505524.1:508749-511339 GCF_001515645.1 Sinocyclocheilus grahami | reverse complement strand
AAGTAAAAAAAACACATTATTTTCCACATACTGTACATTATTGTTTCTCCTCTATGCCCCGCCTTTCTGAAACGCGTCGATTTTTACAAAGCTCATCGGTCTGAAAAGCGAGGTGTGCTGTGATTGGCCAGCTATCCAGTGCTTTGTGATTGGCCGAATACCTCAAGCGTGAGAAGGAAATGTTACTCCCCTCACCATACTGTTGATGCCGTGTCCGGCCGGAGCGACGAGACAAAAACATTAAAACCCATTACAAACGAGGCATTTGTTGCATCCAGTGGGGACATAATTACTGATTATAATGACTTATACTGTCTTTTTATGCGTTGCGTCGCTCTCTCTCGGATGCACTCGGTCTCTCTCGCGCACTGTCTGTCCCTCTCTCTCCGCGTTCGCTTCACTTTTGTCCAGCCCGGCGCCTTCTTTCTTTGCGTGAACATTTGAGCGGCGTTATGCAAATCTTCCCACATAGTGACGTAGATATGTGGGGGCGTGTTACAATGAGCCGTTTTAGGTAGGTGTGGTTAACTCTTAACTTTTATAAAGAATATCTCTTTGGATATGAGACTTTAGTCTGCAACTTTACAGATCTTTTTTATCCACCAAGAGCTTGTAACACTCCAAAGAGAAAGGAAAAATTGAAATCGCATCATATGACCCCTTTAAAGCAATTATTTGCACTATCGGCAACTGGCCGATTGTTTAAAAACAGCTGATGATCAGGGCTGATTATATCCTGTCAAACGGGGTGGAAAAATGTGTCAGACAGCAGCCTGAGTGAAGAAAATGTTTCTTGTGTCAAATTTAGGGCTGTCCAAGTTAAAGCAATAATAACGCGGGTTCTATTTGACCCTATGAATCACCTGTGGTTTAAGCCAGGGTTGCCAGATCTGCGGTTTTCCCTTCATCAAAGATTATTTGTAATGTGCTGCCTCCCATCCAATAATCGCAAAGAGCTTTGTGCTTTGTTACTTCTGATAAGAAACAAAGTCTGAGCTTTCAAATCCTGTACATTTTATCACAAAATAAAAAATATATGCCATTTTGATGCTCTTAAATGTGGCGTGACAGATCACATGAGTCTCTTCCACTTTATTACAAGTTACAGAATGAAATAAACATAAATGAACATCAGAAGGTACGTTGAAAGATGCAGTACAACTTAGTATCATGTCTCATGTAATCACTCAAACAGCGTTTCAACCGAAAGAAAAACATCAAACAAAACAGCTTGTGAACAATATATCGCTAAACGTTGCATGTACTTCAGTAAAGTCATCCAGTGTTCACAATGGGTTAGTTAGCTAGAAAAACACTAGAGGGAGCTTCTTTACTGTTGCTTATATATGTATGCTTGAATAAATCTTAAATTAAAAATTTTAAAACACACACACAATCGCTCTCCCTTTCACCTACTTCCCTAAACACACATTGCTGAGCTCATTAGCTTTCTGCCCTCTTGACCCACAATACTGAGATAAAGCTGAGGGTGCTCCAGGTATCCCACACATTAATACCAGCTATTCATCCGTACACTGCAGACACTACTGACTCAACAGACATCAGTAAAACACCATGGCTAACCTGGAAATTACAGTATAAGCTAACTGTGAGAGTTACTTAACTTAAATCCTGACGGACATTGTTGTGTAAGAAAAATCAAAAACAGACAAAAAAAAGAGAAACAGAAGCACGGAAGCAATCTAAAAACAACAAGCATGACGATTTGTTGGAATCATTATTGCCTATATTAAATGTGCAGTCAGAGAGTAGATCACATTTAAGGGCAATGAGCGAGTGGCCATAATGAGAGAACAGATGGTCAATACTCTTATCCTGTTTGGTATTCAGAGCTGTCAGTCAAACTTCAAGCCTAATGCAATTATAGTGTTGCACCGAACATTGGCAGCCCTAAAGGACCTAGTAGCCTTCTTTTTATTGGATACCCTCAGTTTCACAGGCAGATCATTAATTTAAAACTATCACAGACGTGTAGTTCAGCCAGGGGCCGCATGCATAAACCTTTAAGTACTTTCCATAACAACACTGTGTCCTAACCTGGTGCAATGCGAAAAGTCTGACAAAACATGAAACCGCTGGACAACATGCAGTTATTGTGTGTTGCACAAGATTTTGAACCAATGAGATTTCACAGTGGATGGGACTAACAAGTGTGATGTTGCAGTAGTGGAAATCAAGTGTGTGACAAAATGTTCTGTCACTAGTCATGGTTTACGCTTCAGTGTAAACGTTAGCATATGCTCAAAAAACATTGCATATTCATGTAATGAATGGTCTATATATACTGCATAGACTTTACAATAAGGTCTCATTTGTTAACATTAGTAACAATAAGCAATATATTTTACAGCATTTATTAACCTTCGCTAATAATATTAGTTAATACAAAAATTCATTTTCATGTTAGTTCACAGTGCAATAAAAAATGTTAACAGATACAATTTTTAATCCTAAAAATGTATTAAATGAACTAAGATTAATAAACGCTATAGAAGTATTGTTGTTAGTTCAGGGTAACTAATGTTAACTAATGCTAGAATCCTGACAGGGACCAGAACTAGAGAGATTT
>NW_015505524.1:497657-508661 GCF_001515645.1 Sinocyclocheilus grahami | reverse complement strand
ATATATATATATATATATATATATATATATATATATATATATATATATATATATATATATATATATATATATGAATGAATGTCAGTAGCTGAATATGCTTGGGTGGAGCACAGAGGTATATTATGTGGTTTGAAGTATTGTTGCTGGGGAAATCAGCCTTCACTCACTGTGGCAGATCATGGTAATGTTTGCAATGCACACTCACCAGATTGTGGTTGGTGGCATTGGAATCATCTTCAGGAAATGGTTTGGACACACCAAGGGCAACACAGTTAGCAAAGATGGCCAATAATATGAATATATCAAAAGGCTTAAAGGTCTAAGGTCAAGGAAACAATTGTCTTGAAAACATACAAGAGAATGCACACTCTCACAGATTTGCACACACACACACATTGGGCAAAAGGATATTTCCACTCCACCAGGGCCAGTGCTGCCATGCGTATAGGGTTGCTGAGAGTGAGGCAGCACAGAGCTCTGGGTGCACGAAGGGCTGATTTGTTAGCTTGTGTGTGCTTCTTGGCTCCTCCAGCTCTCCTTTGCCCTGCTGAACCCGTTGAGTTGAGTGTGTCCGTCTTGCTGGGGTCAGCCAAACTGGCCCCATCTGAAATAAAGGGTTTTCTTATTCAAACTATGTTGCCAACAAATGATCTCCATCTAATTTAAATATTAAAGGATAACTTCACTCAAAAAAAATAAATACAAAAATATGTTTCACACTTGAATGAGGGCTGCCATGCCTAGCACTTTAGTTTAGGGGCCAATTCTCACTATTAACTAGTTGCTTAATAGCATGCATATTACTAGCATATTGGCTGTTTATTAGTACTTATAAAGCACATATTAATGCCTTATTCAGCATGACCATATTTTAGATCCCTAAATCCTATCCCATACCTAAACTTATCAACGACCTTACTAACTATTAACAAGCAGCAAATTAGGAGTTTATTGTGGCAAAAGTTGTAGTTGATAGTTAATAGTGAGAATTGGTCCCCAAAATAAAGTGTGACCAAACTGACAAGTTACAAATCAGCACCAGCACATTATTCAAAAATTCTCCTTTGTGTTCATATGTGTTCAGAATAAATGATGACAAATTTTACATTTTGGGGTGAACTCTTGAGATCAGCTCACATCTCAAAACACAAAAGTGACCACAAAATAAGTGTTCAAGATGAACTATAAAGGCAATAAGAGCGAAGATAATTTAGCATTCAGTGAGATTTATGTGATCAGTTTCTAACATGTAGAGCCTATGATGTTTAATAAACATTATGCATTAAAAAAATAGTCTTCTGGCAGCCTCTTCAAAACCAATGACCTGCATATAAGTTGCATTTGACCTACACTGCACATACTAGTTAATCATGCAAAATAAATTTGGCATTCCCTATTCAACAGAACCTTACAAAAATGTTAAGCAACGTTAAAGAAAGAGGCCAGATGTGGCAAACAGATACTGTACACTTAAGACGCCTTATAAGGGATCGGGCTAAGTGACCTAGTTCTGAGAGAAACAGCTAGTATTTGACACTCCAAGAACACAATTCCCATTACAAACTCAACACATTACACTACAATTGCTATAAAGGGATTATTAAATCTATCTATCTATATATAATCTGACAGTATCTATCTATCTATTGCAAGAAATGCAAGGATATGAACTGCAAATGCAAACATGTAATTAAAATTTTTTTAAATGGTTACTGCACCCAAAATATATGGGCTAACTTCTATATTTGAATTTTAAAATGTAAAATGTAATTAGTCAATAACCTGTTTATTATTTGAGTTGAATGATGGAAGTCATCTACTGTGTTGGCAGTGTTTCAGTGCAGGTGTTTGCCCGATCACTCACCTTTCGGTACCGCATCCATGTCCACGACTTCTTCAACACCGTCTGCTGCTTATTCCCACGAACTCATGTGAAACAATAACTTACAACACCTTTCGTAGCTACTGACAATATCTATCAGGCGGAAGCGCGTCTCGAGCAGGTGAATCAGCTCACGCGCGCTGCACTGAAAGCACGCGACTCCAAAGACGGAATTTAAAAGCTAGGTCCAAAGACCAAAATATTTTTCTTAAATGTATTTACACGAATAAAAACACGTGGATTGTTCTATATGTAAAACTCATTCAAGAATACAAATGTCCAATGTCTCCCCGTGTGAGCGCAGGTCTCGGGTGCGGTAAACCGTGAATGCAGGATTAACTCGTGTGAGCCGGTTAACGGGGATGATTGTGCTCAAACCTTTCTACAGGGCGGTGGAGACACGAGGAGCATGCTAACCAAATAATCGAAGGAAAAGAAAAACAGAACATGAGACGAAGTTCAACTTTACGAGTCACATCCCTATTATAAATTCATTTTAATGATCACAGCGCCTCTAAGCGGTAGCAGACGAAAAGACAAAGACTGCAGATATATGAAAGTTTATTTATTATAACCATTGCAATGGACGAGCCCTTCTTGAAAATACAAGGCAGCTGCTGTTGTAAACATTAAATATGCAGGAAATACAAATGCCTTCATTTTTTGGATGGAATGAACACTTAAGCAATGATCTTCAAACATATTAAATAGCCTACCTCAAATAAAGTAAGAATTAGCATAGTGTCATATTTCATTGAATCGGCCAAATCTGTGGTCTGTTACACCTTCAAAGATATTCAGATGAATGTTTATTAGATCATTTATATATATATATATGACTACAGTTCGTATCTCTCCTTAAAATAAGATAATAATGCCAATTTGTGATGCACAATCCACATGAATGTAACCATGATTCATTTTCTTGATCACTCATTTGTGTTGCAATGACAGAGAAGTCTTTACCTTGGCACTGTGTAAGAGTGAAAACAGCCTGTAAACAACTTGAAACATTAAATAAAACTCAAAACAAGCAGTAAAAAAATCAAATTTGGTCATGTAACAAACAGATAAAGAGACATCCTTCAAACACGATTGACAAAATCAAGCACATTTAGGGATGGAATAAAGTGTAGGCACAATTAAATCCATAGAATGAAGCAAAAATGTGAATTGGATAACACTAACCTACATCCTATTTACAAGGCATTATATTGCGGTTTTTATATTTGGGCATCTATAGTTATACACACCTGATCCTGTAATCTCACTTCTTGCTTGACTTTTTGCTATCCTTCATATACTGCATCATAATTGAATCTATATATATATATATATATATATATATATATATATATTTGGGATGGGCGAGGAAAATCACATGTTGGTTTTACTATTTTGCAAGTTGTCTGAACAGTAACTAACTTCCCTATTTTAAAAACCAATATAAGATAACAAAATATCAAATAAAACAGAATTGCAGACATTAAGGCCAAAGTGGGTGAAGATAAAAATCTAAGGACAAAGATATACATTTCAAATACACATAATATGCAAATAAAACAAACAGTGCCTTATTTTTCAGGTACAGTAGGTGTATTTAGCAGTGGCATTCAAGAAACTGAATGAACAAATATAAAAACAAAACACTAGGCCTATACTGTATACACTGTATAAATTATTATAGTCTTAGTAAAGTTCATTTATCACAACAGTTTGTATATTATCATTGCGTCCTGTGTTATGTTTGATTTTGATGTTTACAGCCAGTTTATCATTAGGATGCGCACCAAGTAAAGCCAACAGCCGTTTAGTATTTTTGTTATATACTTTATTTTTTACATTTTGGGTCTATAAAATGGTTTTATTTGGTAATTTATATAAATGTGTATCTGGGATAATAAAGTTTCAGTTGTGATTCTGCATCATATTCCTTCTTTCATATTCCTTATAGCTGGTATAACTTCACACAACAAAATTGTGATTTTCACAAATTAAGTAGCTAAAGTAATATCCCATATATTAGTTTGCACATTTACTGTAAACCTAATTACTACTGTAAAAAAAATTATGCTGAACAACACAAAACAGAGAGCGAATGAATTTGCGTTAAAGTTTTATTTAGAAATGTTTTCATGAAAAAGACAAAATAGAAAAAAACAACATATTTAATCAAAAATACAAAATTTACACAGGGCCTTACATCCAGGACAAATAAAAACTGCCTCCAGACTTGCTCATGCAGTCCCAGTGATACCAGCCTTTGCAAGAATCACATTCGATCTAAACAAAATTAGATTTACACATACAAATGAACATATCTTGCAAGTTTAAAAATGCACTGTAATGTTAAAAAGAAAGAAAGAAACACATCCTAACACACCCAAGTGTCTACTTGGTCTTGTGTGGGGGGATATTGTTCTCAAGCACAGGCCATCAGGCGGTTCTGCATGTGGAAAGTAATCAATGTGATATACATTATATTTGTCATCACATGCATAATCCATCATTTCTTGTATATATTATAAAAAAATCATTTATATTCATTTAGATTTTCTATGATTTCTAATGTTTTCTCTGGCAGGCAGCACAGTGTGTGATATAAAATATCTTGGAAAAAAAACAACATATTTAATCAAAAATACAAAATTTACACAGGGCCTTACATCCAGGACAAATAAAAACTGCCTCCAGACTTGCTCATGCAGTCCCAGTGATACCAGCCTTTGCAAGAATCACATTCGATCTAAACAAAATTAGATTTACACATACAAATGAACATATCTTGCAAGTTTAAAAATGCACTGTAATGTTAAAAAGAAAGAAAGAAACACATCCTAACACACCCAAGTGTCTACTTGGTCTTGTGTGTGGGGATATTGTTCTCAAGCACAGGCCATCAGGCGGTTCTGCATGTGGAAAGTAATCAATGTGATATACATTATATTTGTCATCACATGCATAATCCATCATTTCTTGTATATATTATAAAAAAATCATTTATATTCATTTAGATTTTCTATGATTTCTAATGTTTTCTCTGGCAGGCAGCACAGTGTGTGATATAAAATATCTTGGAAAAACCTGTTTTGATCAGTAACAATGCAAATGTTTAGTATCAACACCTGTGGAAGGATTCACATATTTAAACTCACCCATTTTTTTTATGTCCACAGACATGCCAGAACAATAAAAGCACCTTCTAATGGGACCAGGGCCACCGTGTGAACATATTGGGCTACTGTGGAACTTGTCTTAAACTTCTTGGGCACTTTTTTTGCTGCTGACCACTTCTGCCAATGTCCCTTCTTTGCAAACATAATACAACACTTCATCTAAAAAGTAGTATAAAGTTGTGATCGATCATTATAGACAACCAGTGAAGCCACTGAACCCAGGTGTATTTCAAATACTCACTTTCAATAATGAAGCTCTTAGCTGATTTTTTTTTTCATGTCTGGAAAGACCCTCAGGTAGCTTTCCAAACCTTGTGAAATCAGCAAGGACTTTGACTTTTGCCTCATCCGTCTCGTGCCTCAACACTGCACTGACTTATTGGTTGTTAACTTGTTATGTTACCCTGTCTGTTGCCTCGCATGTTAAATTGTTTGACATCACACATTTGATTACATATATAATTATCCAGAACTGGTCACCATCACCCAATCATTTACACAAATGGGCCTTTATGTGATTTGAACTAAGGTGACCATGGTATAAAATTGATTTTAGAAAAAAAATATTGCTTGTTGGCTTCAAAAATACTCATTATGAATGTTGTTGTCGTTGTGTTTTATTATTATTTTAATTATAAAACTATAAACGGAAGGTAATAACTTTTACAATGAAATACTGTACATGTATGTTAAAGACAGTGTTTTAAAGTACGTAGCCCTGCACATAACATGTGGGGGACAACAAGATATTGTGGCCTCAAATTATAATTTTTTTCTTTAATTTTAGATAAACTGTGGCCACGTCATACTAATTAGTTCCCATTTTCTCGTTTTAGGTCAATCGTGACCCTGCTGTACTAATTAGTTTTTTTGTTTTTTTTTCATTTGAGGTAAATTGTAATCAGGGCCATGTTGTACTAATTACTTTTCCTGTTTTCTTGTTTGACACCTAATAATTCAAATTTTTGCAAAGAAAAATAGAAATGTGTTGTAATCCTCAAAAACAGAATTGGTATTGTTGTGTAAACGATTCCTTTGAAGTTTAATAACTCTCTGAATCATCCAAACCTATTCTGACAGGTGTAACTCACGATTCTGAAACTGCTGAGCTGTGTATCTTGTAAGAAGAATCCCGAATCCCTCGATTAGAGCAAGCAGAATTCCCCCCATCATCGCAGAGCCCACCATGGCTAGCGGACCACCTGAAATACAAACAAGCACATTGTGCACACTTGCAGAGGTCATTTCAAGACCAGAGATTAATGCTGCATGTATATACTATTAATACTACAGATCATCAGATGGATCTATTTCCAGTAGGTTGTTATATCTCATATATCTCCAAGGCTATAATACACTACACAGCTTTTTCGTAGATTTTTGGCCTAATTTTTAGTCTGGACAAGTCAATGCTACAGTAGTTTCCGAAAGTCAGACTGCAGATATTCAGAAGCTATAGTTGATAGATTTCAAAGAAAACGGTGTAGTGTTTAATGGGAACAGACAACCATTTTTTAGCTTCAGTTGGAAGACATTAAACATGTTTAATGTTCTAAAAAGATTTTGGAACACAAACTGTTTTCATTTTTCATGCTAGTCTCCTAGCAATGAGGCACAAGGTTTCTGCTTGAATTTGTTGTGGTAGTCTGTTATAGTGTGTAATCCTCAGTCGTTTAGTGTATGATGCCCCGTTTTTCTCTGTAATCTCTGTAATAAAGTCGACAAAATGACTGTATGTTTAAAATCTGTTCGTATTTTAAAAGCTGTGTAGCGTATTCCAACCTTATTGTCTAATATTGTGGAATAACACTGATAAAAGAAAAACGACTATCATGCTAAACGTACTGCGTGCAGCCAGTATAGCTCCAGTCATGGCTCCACTGGTGATGGAGTTCCAAGGGTCTTCCTTACCCCGCAAACGCACAAGACCACAGTCTATGGTGGAAAAGAGCCCACCCCATACAGCAAAACTACCTACAGGAGAAACAGACCCATAGCACAATTTATAGTGAATCACTGATATACAAAATGCTAAAACTAGTCATACACAACACAGTTTTATACAACACGATAAACAAACACAAGAAATGATTCTGCAACATCACCTCCAATTTGTGGTGCTCTTACTCTCACAGCATTTGCGCTCCCCCTAAGCCTGTGTCGTACACCCTGTAGTAACAGAGTGTGTTTATTATTAGTAACTGAATAGGAATGTGTATTAGTAATAGTAATAGTAATATATAAGCTCAGTTGTTTTGTTGGTGACAGTGAAGCTTACCACAGGTGCGTTTCGAAAGCCTTTAACAGACTGGAACACCCCTCCTCCAATGGCCCCCATGGTAAATGCACCGCCACAGTCATCAACTATCCTCCATGGACTAAAAAATATGAAATGAAAGAGCTATATTTTTAAGTCATTATCATATTTGATGCATTACTTTCTAAGGCCTCGAAATTATCAACATGATCAAAACCTTGCTGAAAAACCTGTTGTGCACAACCTACAACATGCCTTTTACATGCCTTACAACATAAAAGTTAATACTGTATTAGCAAGTAAAAGGATTTTAGTATAACTGTAAAAACGTCCATCATCAGGTCGTGGTTCACGTGTCTTATTGTTAGTATTGTTAGTAATATTTCAAGATAAACACTTACTGGATGTAATCAAATTAGGTGATTAGGTTACTTGATGATCATTTACCCATTGTTTTTAGAAAAATGTATTTTATCTAGCAAATTGTAACATTTATTTGTACATCTCTCCATCATCATTGTATTGCATAGTATAGGCCTATGTTTTGCCCCCACAATAAAAACTACAGTGCTTGATCAAAAAACATTTAAACATCATCTGACTAAGATATGTAGCCTATTGTTGGGAGATAAAGAGCGATAACCAATATCCATATGCATTTCATGTAAGTAGACTGCTACACTGTTATAAAGATCTCATTGATACATTACTTTTTGGCCATATAAATATCAGCATCTGCAACAAATTTCATAGATTTGTGCCTCTGAGTAAAACTGATGTATGTTTCCTCCTCGAAACTGAGCTCTATATATGAACCATATAGACCTGATACATACACATTCATATATATATATATATATATATATATATACACAGATATATACAGAGTTGGGAAGGTTACTTTGGAAATGTAATAGGTTACAGATTACAAGTTACCCTACTTAAAATGTAATAAGTAGTGTAACCTTTCAATTACTTTATTAAAGTAACGTAACTGATTACATTTGATTACTTTTCAAAATTTCTAACATTTTCAACTGTTAATCATTTTCAAACATGTAAACCAGGCAGGGTTAACCTTACAGTATGTGCTCAACACTGAAAACTGTCAGACTTTCAAACTCCTTCATCACTTGAAATAAGACTATAATATTTTAATTTTAAAGAAGACATTGGATGCAAAATATCTTCATTTGCATATAAAAATGTGTCTTAGCAGTGTGTGGACACAACCACCCTACAATGATAAAAAAAATCACTCATTTTTTTAAATCCCCCAAAAACCTAAAACACTCTCAATTATCAAGCCATTTTGATTTTGGAGTGAATACCAGCGCTCTCTTCCACCTTCAATACCACGACTGAGGTGAGAACCTTGAGCAAGGCACCAAACCCCCAACTGGGAGACATACAAAATGTGCAGGGCTGGGGGTACTCCAGGACAGGTTTGAGAACCACTGCTTTAAATCATTCTGAGGTTAAATACATATTTAAAATCATAACAAGAAATAGTTTAATAGCTATGATACTGTTTTTGAAATCAAATCTTTGCATGGCTATGAAAGGAAACACTGGAATCTAACAATGCCTTAGAAAAAAACAGTTACTCTTAAAAAAATAAAGCATATACATAAACCCTATAGGAAATATAAGAGTTATCGGATAAGCATGTTAGAAACTACTGAAACATTGGTGTTTCATATTTTAGAGCAGCCACTGCAACTTATGAAAGAACTCAATTAAATGTGCATGTGGGCGTGTGTGAGAAAAAATCAGATGTAACCGCCTTTGTAATCCTTAACATTTTCATAAGTAACTGTAATTTAATTACACATTTTTACTTAGTAACTGATTACAATTACTTTAATTTTGTAATTAAATTACGTAATTCCGTTACATGTAACTAGTTACTCCCCAACACTGTGTGTGTGTATACACACACACACACACACACACATATATATATATATAAGCCATAAACCATATATCAAATATGATACTAATCATAAATCACATTTGCAAACATTTTTAAAGATTTTATTTTATATTTTGTCTAATTTTTCAATAAACTGTTCTATTAAAAAACAATTTTTTTTCTGATTATGTCAAGCATTACTGGCATAAATCATTTAAGCACGTAATGTGATACTAAACAAGAAGTTAAAGCTGCAAGTGCAGTAAAACAGCGAGTTTATTGAGCCCCTTCACTTCTGAGCACTGCAGCGAGATGAGATCCCACATGATAACATGATTATCTAACACTCGCTGTAATAATATGTCAACAGTGCGTGAACTGAGACAGCAGCAGCTACTGTATGACCGCGGAGACATACATCGACACCAACATGAACGCAACCGAGAGCACACACTGCTTCACACAGTGTGTGTTTGTGTGTGTGTGTGTGTGTGTGTGTGTGTGCGCGCGCGCGCTGGAAGGTCGTCGAGAAAAATTTTCCGAAGCACAACAGAAGAAATCCTTCATTTATACCTAAGAGTTTTTATTTATTTTATTGTTTTATTTGTCATTTAAGGGGATTTTTATTTTTTCCCTTTTAGGAGGATATTTACTAATGAAACGCATGGTGCATTTATATAAGAAAATTAAACTGAATGAATGAATTAAAATAAATTGTACAGTAACTAATTTTGACACATGACACTAAGCCTGCAGACTATTAAAATAATAACTGGATTATTATTATTCTTTGTATTTGTCTATTGTTAAAAGAGATAAATATGATTATTAATCTGTTTTATTCTCACAGCAAACGAGGCATTCGTTGCATCCAGTGGGGACATATTTATGGATTATAATGACTTATACAGTCTTTTTTTCGTTGTGTTGCATTGCATCGCGCTGCGTAAACATAAAACCATGTCTATTTGTGATCGGAGAAATGACAAACAAGAAGCCCTACTCTAAGTGGGGACATAATTACGGATAATAATGACTTATACTGTCTTTTTACTGTAGTCTACTCTACCAGGATCAGCAGGAAGTCCTCCATAAAATGTGCTGCACACATCTGAATATTTGGGTTGAACTGTTCTGGAACAGTGTTGTAAATACAACTTAACCACTGATTTCTAGTTTCCTCTTTTGGAAGACCAAACAAAGTAGTTTCGCTTTCACAATGAAACACAGCGTCACACACGGTGACCTTGAGTGAACGGAGGCCGGAGGCTAGAGTGAGGAACGGCCGGCGGATTCGACGGAGGAGCGGCCGGCGGGCTTGCGGCAACCCCATGTTACGCGAAGTTGATGTATTCCCTCAGCGACCAGCACAGATCAGCTCTAGGCATGACGAAGCAGATATCGTCCTCTTTTGGAAGACCAAACAAAGTAGTTTCGCTTTCACAACGAAACACACAGCGCCTTCACGACATGGCGGTGGCGGCAACAATACTACAGCGAGAATAAAAGTTACGCCTTCTTTCTTTGCATGAACATTTGGGCGGCGTTATGCAAATCTTCCCACATAGTGATGTAGATATGTGGGGGCGTGTTAGAACGAGCCGTTTTAGGTAGGCGTGGTTGACTCTTAACTTTTATAAAGAATATCTCTTTGGATTTGAGACTTTAGTTTTTGCAACTTTACAGATCTTCTTTATGCACCAAGAGCTTGTAACACTCCAAAGAGAAAGGAAACATTTAAATAGCATCATATGACCCCTTTAATACCTCATTC
>NW_015505524.1:490933-495626 GCF_001515645.1 Sinocyclocheilus grahami | reverse complement strand
CCAAACAAAGTAGTTTCGCTTTCACAATGAAACACAGCGTCACACACGGTGACCTTGAGTGAACGGAGGCCGGAGGCTAGAGTGAGGAACGGCCGGCGGATTCGACGGAGGAGCGGCCGGCGGGCTTGCGGCAACCCCATGTTACGCGAAGTTGATGTATTTCCTCAGCGACCAGCACAGATCAGCTCTAGGCATGACGAAGCAGATATCGTCCTCTTTTGGAAGACCAACCAAAATAGTTTCGCTTTCACAACGAAACACACAGCGCCTTCACGACACGGCGGTGGCGGCAACAATACTACAGCGAGAATAAAAGTTACGCCTTCTTTCTTTGCATGAACATTTGGGCGGCGTTATGCAAATCTTCCCACATAGTGATGTAGATATGTGGGGGCGTGTTAGAACGAGCCGTTTTAGGAGGGCGTGGTTGACTCTTTAACTTTTATAAAGAATATCTCTTTGGATTTGAGACTTTAGTTTTTGCAACTTTACAGATCTTCTTTATGCACCAAGAGCTTGTAACACTCCAAAGAGAAAGGAAAACTTGAAATAGCATCATATGACCCCTTTAATACCTCATTTGTTCATTCATTCACACTGCATAAATGCTTTTCTTAGTAAAATCTAAGAAAGAAGTTTTCTTAGTGGAATCTAAATTAAGCGCTTTTTACTTAAAACAAGAAAAATAATCTTAATGCAAATAGAACAAGATTACCCCATTGGCAAATAATTTGCAAAATAAGAAAAATCCACTGAGTCCACAGACTAAATAACTTCTTATGTAGAAAATGCATCTTGATTTAAGAATCTTTAGATATTTTGACTGGAAACAACAAGACAAAAATACTAAGTAAGAAAAGCATTTTTTTGCAGTGCAGGTACATTCATTCATTGCACATATTTTCATCATAGACACTGTGAAAGTGACAAAAACGGCATGTACTTTTATACAGAGTCCTTTTGATGAGGAGGCTACATTAATTCGTAGGGAGATACATTTACATCGGGAGAGGATTATTTTGATTTTTTTTTTTGCCATATCCACATGCTATTTATTTGAGCGGTACTATTTTTAAATGGTAGTTTTCTATATAACATCAGCGATGCTGAGCACATTAGTAAGGCCACCGTATGCAGAGCGGTAAGGAAAGTGTGTCTCGCTCTCACGCTCTTTCTGAGAATTTTTGTGTGGTTTCCTGAGCACAAACCCATTAAAAAAGAAGCTGTTTACTATATGGAATGGAAGGATGCCAGATGGAAGGGTAGTTTGAGATATATATATGCCATAACCACCACCACAGCTGTTAAATTTATTTGGTCATCTTTATTTCCCACAAATACAAAAGCAAGTTATTCTTTTTCCTGTTGGATTTAATATTCTTCCAATACTTGGTAGGCTAATGTGGCCATCTCCTCTTCATCTGTTCTTCATTATTTTGTGAGCCTTCTTGCTGTTGGCTGAGTAGAACTCAGATGTTAAATTCATTAATTAATAAATGCAACAGTTTGGATTAGAGAACATTTAATTACATGAAAAGAGCATTAGACTATGTGGAAAAGGCTGCTGCACACTGAAATAGACACTGAATGATATGCTTGTAAAGTTATGTAGCCTACACCCATGAACCTTTTATGCTTTACTTGAATGCATTGTTTTTTTTAGTTCTTTTTTCTTTTTTCTTTTACCTGTGGGACACCATGATACCATGAATTTAACATTCTGCCAGTTTTTACCTTTGATATTATAACAGTGATTAAGAAAGATTTAAAGTCTTTGTTTGGTGCTGTAGCCATGATGAATCATAATTTCAGAGCTCCATTGATCATGGCTTTTCATAGTCGTAGTGAACGCGCTAAACTCAGAGTCAATACTCAGGGGTGATTAAACTAACTCAATTCAGCTGTTCTGAACCCGACAACTCTGAGTTTCCCATCTCAGGGTTAGTCAACTCAGAGTTTAAGTTTCAACTCAGAGTTGGTTGAACCTCCTTATTGAAATGGGCCCCAGGTAAGTTTTTATATTCCCTGTCCTATAAATGTTTATAAATTATTCTCTGTATTCTTAGACAAGGACGAGCCTGGTGAAGCCCTGCCGTCTACTGAGTCCATTGCCGGTTGTCCAAATTTCGGAGCGGCCACTGGTCCATCAGGAGAGTCTCCCGAAGCTGCCCGTTCCGCCACTGCAGCAGACATGCGTGCGCTATCTGGCCTCGCTCGAGCCGCTGATCTGTGAGGAGGAGATGACGCACACGCACAAGCTCATGGATGAGTTCCTGCGGCCCGGTGGCGTCGGAGAGAGACTGCAGAAGAGCCTTGAGCGCCGGGCCCGCAAAACCGAAAACTGGGTGCGGAAGAAGCACGCACTTCATTATAACTGTATCATTATAACTGTATTTCAGCACTTGTTTTTTTTTTTTTATTAACTAATAATAACTTACTTTTATGGTATCCAAAATATTTTTTAATTCCATTTTAATACCATGCATAAAATAGCCCTACTTCCTGCAAGTCAGCCCCAAGCCCATATGCAAAAACATTTGTTCGTTATAGGTTAATGTGGGCTTCAATGCTCCTTATTGTTGTCTTTTCTGAGGTAAATCACATTACATGACTATTCACAAGCTGTTTTATTGACCGTATAAATGCTTGGAAATAATATTTAATGTTTTCAAGTCTATTCATTATTTGTAGTGCACCACCCAATAATCGCAATAAGCATGGTTTGTTAAATAATATTTAACAAATATTTTTATTTTATAATTTTAATATAACACAAATCTTAGCCTTACAATTCTGTCAATTTTATCACGAAATACAAACAATAAATGTGTTTTTCCGCTCTTTAATGTGGCGTGAGATCACTGTATTCGCCTCAGTTCAAGCGGCATGTGAATCAATAATTTCCTCTTTTCTATTAGTTACAGCACAAAATAAACGTGAATGAATATCAGAAGACGTGTTGAAAAAAATCTGAACAACTAAATAAAACGAATGTCTCGTAATCGATCAATCAGTGTTTCGAAACTCGTCAATAAAACCTCTTGTGAATAGTCATAACATAATATTTACCTCAGAAACGCCAACAATATAAAATTGTTTTATTATTTTCATAATAAAATTTTTTTTTTTTGGAGTATGTGGAATTTTCACATTAATTAACTTTATTCACGCAATATAACACAACGTTAATCTCATAATTATGACTTTATTCTAAAAAATATTATGGCACTAAAACACTGCCATATTTACTAAATTACTTAATGCAAACACACTCTTGGCACAGCGGCCCAAAATGCAAAAAAGAAAAAAACAGAAAGAAAGGGGAAAAAACAACTACTCACATTTTAGTTGTAATTAATTACATTTAATTCTCTGGGCCTTTTTTGGCAAATTCATCCACAGTGAAAGGTGTTTAATTTAAAACAGTGCAAATAATTAAAGCTAGATGTGATACAGTTGTGGTACAGTCTTTTCAACTAGCTAGCTAGTGCCATCCTTACACAGTTAATTTTTTAATTTTTTATTATTATTTTATTTGGCCGTGGCAATGCAGCGTTTGCACGTAGTTAAAAAAAAAGACGCAGTTCTACGGCAGCAATATAACAAATGCACACAAGAAATGACAGAGCCCATATGAGTGTGAGCCCATCAGAGTGCATATGACATGCAGACAAAAAATATATATATTTATATATATATTGTGGCCACGAATTAAGAATATGGCCCCTCGTTTTAATTAAAAGGTCCCCCTCAGTGACATATGCTGTTCCCATATGCACGTGCATACCCCGCATACCCAGACGTAACACCCCTGTTCCTGACAGATATATCACTGAAACAAGTGTGTTGAGAAATCACACGTAACTAAAATTTGTAAACAGCAAATGAAAAAAATGCCCACGCATGCTAGCCAATCAGATAACACAGAGGCGTGTCAATCATTTTGCATGTTATGTTGCTGACATGTCTGTGGAGGCGGGGCTTTGGAGAGACGGCTTGTGTTAAAAATGGGATGCTGCACCAATTCCAAATTTATTTTTAAGTACACAGTACTTTTACTTTGCATGTGTATTAAACTTTTAACTACTCCAAATATTACAATTATTCCCGCTATCATTGTATGATGCAGCTCACTGACTGGTGGATGCAGTCGTCCTACCTGGACTCTCGAATGCCTGTGGCGATGTACACAAGCCCAGGGGTCGTTTTACCCAAAATGCACTTACAAGACCGTCAGGGACAAATGAGGTGGGTGACAATGGTTACTTTTATTTGGGCAACAAGACATAACTAAGCAAATTTGAGTATTGAAGACAATGTGTGTTTGAAATATATAACTATTCAAGTGTGTTTACACTACCACTGTCCGCTGTACACAACACTACAAAACGTTTGGGGTTAGTAAGATAAAAAAATTAATTAATACTGTAATTCACCAAGGATGCATTAAACTGACCAAATGTGATAGTAAAAAATTATAAATTTTATGGTACAATGTATATTTTAAAAAAATGCTGTTCTTTTTGAATTTTATTCTTCAAAAAATCCAGAAAAAATGTATATCAGTTTCTACAAAAATATTAAGCACCATAACAGTTTTCAATGTTGATAAAAAATAATAAATGTTTCTTGAGCAGCAAATCAGCATATTAGAATGATTTCTGAAGGATCATGTGACACTGAAGACTGGAGT
>NW_015505524.1:478597-490347 GCF_001515645.1 Sinocyclocheilus grahami | reverse complement strand
TAATAATCAAGGAACTTTGCTGCCGTACCATGTGTGCAGCAGGCGCAATGATATTACGCAGCGCCTGAAAATAGTCCCCAGCACGCTCCCTGTGCAAGCAGGTGGTCATGTTGGTTATGTTGACGGAAGTTAGCCTATTTTCAGGCGCTGCGTAATATCATTGCGCACCCTGTAATATCATTTTTGAGCGAGATGCTAACGGTATAATCAGATTCAATGATCTATGCTAAGCTACAGCTAAAAGTGCTACCGCCAGACCCAGAGATCGGCTGAATGGATTCGAAAACGGTAAAACTCAACTGTTTAACTCTAGGGGAGTTGGAAAATGAGCCTATTTTCAAAAATAGTGGCGTGTTCCTTTAAGCCTTGTTCAGAATGTCAGTCCAAATCCAATTATATGTACGTACGATTGGAATCTGATTTAAATTATTTCAAACCACATATGAACGTGGCTTGAAACGGATTTGTAAAAATCTTATTAAATCGTAAATCATATAAAAAGTTGTATTTGATCATTCCAAAGCTTAAACACTGTCAATTCAGCAGTTTTGAAATAGGACATTGTATTACCACGAAAATGGTACTTTAAATCCTTTTAACCTAGAAAAGAAAGGTCTTGGTCAAGGATCCATATTTGGTGTCTGTTTTGTGAGAAAAGTAATGTTGTGACAAAAATGTATAAATTTGTCAGAGGAAAATTCATTAAAATAAATTTGGGTGTCACCTGGTGGCTATTTTTGGTATAGTGCCTAAACAATATCTCACAGGAACCTAAATTTTTGTAATATCACCTTCAAATTTGGAACATAAGTTAGTTAGACATATGGCTTTGATTTATATAGCAATTTTAAATTCCAAAATATTTTGTAAAATATTTATTTTATATAAAATAATTTTTTTTAGTAAATTAAATTTATGTAACTTTACTTTTTATATGTGCATATATATATATATATATAATATAATGTGATATTTATTTAAATATGTTTTAAAATACTATATTCAAAATCGCGTAATTGCGTAACTTCAAATTCTGATAAAGGATTGTGCACCTCTCCATAACCTGTGAACCCTGCTTAATTTTTCCACTCTAGAGCTCACATGAATTATTCAGTACTGGGCATTGTGTTGGTGGACATGGTGTTGATTTTCCTGTGCCACTCATCTTTATGCTGTTCCAGACAAGACAAATAAGGAGTCAGTGAGGGCAATCCAGAAGAGCATCTTCACAGTATGTCTTGACGCTCCAAAGCCACGTGTGTCAGATGAGATGTACTTTAACAAGGTGGCCGCACAAATGCTCCATGGCGGAGGCAGTCGCTGGAACAGTGGGAACCGCTGGTTTGACAAAACACTGCAGGTTACTATCATGCACTTATAGCCACAAATATATGACCATTGAATCCAGTGTATGTTCACAGGGTAGATATATAGGGATATTCCTCTGCACCTGGGCTCTTTTCTGTATCCCACAGTTCATAATTGGGGAGGACGGATCGTGTGGACTCACCTATGAACATGCTCCGGCTGAGGGACCTCCCATTGTTTTCCTGGTGGACCATGTTGTTGACTATATGTAAGGTTATGACATAATTTAATTCTTAATGAGATTTAAAAAATATTTTACACTACCATTCAAAGTTTAGGATCGGTAAGATTTTTTAATGTTTTTTTCTCTTGCTCACCAAGATTTAATGTATTTGATCAAAAATACAATAAGACAGTAATACTGTGAAATATTATTACAATTTAAAATAACTGTTTTCTATTTTAATATATTTTAAAATGTAATTTATTTCTGTGATGCGAAGCTACATTTTCAGCATTGTTTCTCCAGTCTTCAGAGTCACACGATCCTTCAGAAATCATTCTGATATGCTGATTTCTTATTATTATCAGTTGAAAACAGTTGTGCTGATTAATATTTTTGTGGAAACCATGATACATTTCTTCAGGATTCTTTGATGAATGTAAAGTTCAAAAGAACAGCATTTATTTGAAATAGAAGTTTTATAGAATTTGATCAATTTAATTTTTGATAAAAAAAATTGGTAAACAGTAGTATAAATGTATTAATTAACAGGTATGCACCAATACTGATAAGCCAATAATTATTTTCATGTAACAGATGTGTAATATAAAAATCTTGCACTGTTGTGTCTTAATACATTAATAATATATAATATAATAACAGTAAAAAAAAATAGTTTATCATTTTAAATGCTAGTTTTAAAGGCATCATAACATTATAACAGTATTAAAATTAATATTCATTTGGAGATTTGCTGAAGATTACATTTAACAGTGTTATGAAATTATTATTATTATTTTTTAAGATTAACTTTAAGGGAGTGTATATGATGAATCTAATAATCTAAATGCACACTCAAACACCAAATATCAACCACCACCAATAAATCAAAACACCGATATAATGCGCTTCCCTAAACACAAGGCCCTGAATAGGTTTGATAATGTAGAGTTGTTGCATTTTTGTGAAAGTATCGTTGTTCAGAAAGGTTGTAGATAATATGTCATGCATCATGTGTGTAATAGGAAGAGATCTGAGATGGTTCGAACTCCCATGATTCCACTTTCTATGCCACAAAAGCTTCGATTCAACATCACACCAGAAATCAAGAAGGACATCGAGAAAGCCAAACAGAACATGAACATGTGAGCACATTACTGTTATAATGGTGTTTAAATCGACACTCACCTGTAATAAATTAATATTCCATAATGTACAGGTACTTCTGTAATCCTCTTATATCCTCTGTCTAGAATGGTTCATGACCTGGACGTTCGAGTGCTCAACTTCACACACTATGGAAGAAAATTCCCAAAGTCTCATAAAATGAGTCCTGACGCATTCATCCAAATGGCTCTTCAGTTGGCATACTACAGGTGAGTTTGTCGTCCTAGTGCTGAATAAAGCTCTAAAACCTCTGATCAACTACCTCTAAAATCCCTAGTCCTTCAGATAGCAGTTGTTCACATCCCAATGGCTTCTCTCACTTCATTTCCTAGGTTGCATGCATGCCATTTATGCCACATTTCTTCTTGTCAACATCTTTAAAGGTCAAGTATGTAATTTTTTATGTTAAAATACTTTCTTCTGACTTAGTTTCATGTGAAGAGTGATGTAAGCCATTTGTAGGTTGACTTCCTCCAAGAGTTTAAACACTGAAGTTCTGTTTGTTTGAATGGTCCAACATTATCAGTCAACTTCTGGCTCAAGCAGAGACGTGAATCTGGGGCAGCATTATCTGTATAGGTACCTACATAGCCAAAGGGGGTTTGGAAACCGTATTTTTTGCTATTCTGTTTAGTGCCACTAGTGGTGTATAAATTGCATACTTCGCCTTTAAAACATGCAATTCATTCAGGAAGTGAAGAATTGCAGAAACTGATACAAAATTGCTTTTTTACTAAAATTACTAACACCAACTTATATGAGGGTTTTTTTAATGTTTTCACAAAGTATAAAAGTTGCACGTGGATAAAAAAATACCTGTGATTAGGAAACCTGTGTATTTATTCAAATTAAAGTGTGGTACACTCTTAAAAATAAAGGTGCTTCAAAAGGTTCTTCAAGCGATGCCATAGAAGAACCATTTTTGGTTCCACAAAGAACCATTCAGTCAAAGGTTCTTTAAATAACCATCTCTTTCTTACCTTTTTGTAATCTGAAGAACTTTCTTTCGCCACAAAGAACCTTTTGTGAAACAGAAAGGTTCTTCAGATGTTGAAGGTTCTTTATGGAACCATTTAGACAAAAAGGTTCTTCTATGGCATCGTGAAGCACCTTTATTTTTAAGAGTGTAAGGTATTGGTCTTTTTTGTGTCATTGTGTTCTTCAGTACCCCAAAGATTGCTAACTGACAAGAAATGCAAGGTGTTTACATATGTACCTATAACCACGCCAGTCCACTTGATTTGATCTTGTTCCTGTGTTAGGATGTATCAGACATGCTGTCCGACCTACGAAAGCACCTCCTTACGCATGTTTAAACTGGGCAGAACTGAAGCCATTCGATCCACCACCACAGAATCGCTCCAGTTCACAAAAGCCATGGATGATCCATCAAAACACGTACAAGTTTACATTTTAGTAGTGTTCTCATTTGAGTAAGTTTTGTGAATTTTCGATGTTACTTATTTCCATATTGTTTCAATTTGCAGAATAGTGAGAAAGCAGCACTGCTCGAAAAGGCCATCAAAGTCCACAGAAAGCACACACACATGGTGAGCGTTGTTAGATTTTGCTGAATTTGGCTGAGCAATCGTTTGGGTGGCTTTTCAATGTACTAGATTTCTCTAATACATAAAATAAGTAAGCTTGACCTAAGCTCTTGTGGGGAGAAACATTTATTGAAGGTAGCATTGTAGCAGTTCTTCAGCAGCGATGTTAGCATGTCAAACAATCTTAACCCAAGGTACTGTCTGTGAGACCAGACCTTTATACCTGGTAACAAATGTGCTACAAACAATACAATAACAACCCATGGAGAGCCAATGATAGTGTGACCTCATGACGACCTGATAAGACCTCTCCCATGGAGAGCCCACGCTAATTATATGGGTCACACCTTTGTAAACAGAGTTTCAGTTGATTGCATCTGAGGCACAGTCACAATGTGAATGCATCTGAATTGAAGTACACATAATCTTTCAGTGTCATATGATCTTAAAGGGGAGGTCTAATGCTATTTCATGCATTCTGACTTATTTACACTGCTAAAGAGTTGGATTCTCATGCTTAACATGACCAGAGTCTCAAAAAAATTTCTGTGTCAAATACACTCCTTCAGGGTTTGTATAAGTTTCTTTTGAGTATGCATGACGCCATAAAGGGTGGACTTCCTTATATGGGCTCTTCTCCCAGAAGAGCACACGAGCACAGCAACCAGAGCGAGAGCAAGAGTGCAACGTGCTTCATCTGGGTTACTGAAGTCTGTATCTAATATATATGGCTGGATCTGATTTTTAGCCATAGTTAATTAAAGTCAATAAAATTTTTGTTCCCGTTTTATTCATGTCGATGTTACAGCTTGCAGACGATTACTACGCAAAAGCTTCTTGTTCTTGTGACTCTTTAGTTCTGCCCACGGCACGCCTCCAGGAGCTCGGCTGTTTTCGGAATCGTAAAGCTGTATCTTTCTTTTATAAATCTGATAAAACTAAAGACTCTTCAGAGATATGAAGGATGCAATACTACTCTATAGTATGATTAGGTTGGCAGAAACTGTGTGTTATGTCCCCTTTAAAATATTTACACGTTTGTTATGTTACCAAGAAATCTCAATAAATATTATCTAAATTATTTTTTAGCTTATTTTATTTTATTGATGCTGTTACAATTTTGCCTCCTCCTGATCTCAGTTTTTGTTTCCTTGTGATCAGGCCATCCATGGGCAGGGTATAGAGAGGCACATGCTGGGTCTAAAGATGATAGCTATTGAGGACCTGACGTCTTTACCTGAGATCTTCATGGACACGTCGTTCGCTGTGGCTTCACATTTTAATCTGTACACAAGTCAGGTTTGTAAATTCGGTTCTTGACGGCTACTCCAGACTACGTACACACCGCATTTAAATACGGTTGTCGCTTCTCTTCTGGGCACTTAATAACAATCTATATACACAGAACTTGGCAATTTATGGAAATTAGCTTGGAATTGATTCACTCTAATGCCATCTTATAATGAATTATATCTTGTTTATCTTTTTCAATATGATGAAAGTGAGTGGGAGAGTTGGGTTTGTCAAGAAAAGCATCATAAAGTAACCATAAGTCCACATACATTAATACTCAAGGTTGCTTTCTCCAAAAACTGCTGTAATTTAGTTTTACAAGACTATTTCCAACATTTAACAAGCTTGTTTTTTTTGCTACTGTACCTTTAAGACTTCTATATGCATATGACCTCTGGTATTATTAGCTAGCCTCTTTGCATGGGAAATGAGTTGCAGTGCTTTCTTACATCTTGTGGGTTTGCATAGTTGGCCTGCTTTACATTGTGTCCGGTTCACAAAACAAATGCTCACACGGTTTAGGCTGAAGTGATGAGATAAGGGACCTTTCTACAAATAGACTTAAGCTGCTCGTAACATTGAGCTCCTTCTAAGGAGGTTATATGCACTAGCATAAAGGTTATACAGTATGCACTAGCATAAGTGCTAACCCTAAACCAGGAACAGCACAATGCTTGGTAGAATCCCAAAATCAAGATAAAAACAAATAATAGTACCCTCTTCTGGTATATCTATGCTACTTCCTTTCTAAATACTGAATATGTACTGATAATCAGGTTTGTCCCGGTGGTTATGGTTTTGTTAGAGACTCTTGTGTAACAGTGTCTCACTGTCATGTAATACCTTGCAAGTCATTCTGCCTAGTTGATGCCCTTTGATATAGTTTACACTACAGATACATAAATCTGACAGATGCTTTTCAGAGGACACTTCTGTGCTGCAACAGCTTTTAGCTTCAGTTAAAGCAAGGATTGTTTTGGAATGTATTTACAACTGTACTGGGATAACAATATTGATGATAACTGTGATATTTAAGAAATAATATTGATATCTTGTTAATACTACACATACAGTAATCACATACATCTCCTCTATTTCTCTCATACTTCCTCCACGTTGAACCGTTATAGAGGGCATTAGCTTAGCATTCAAGCCGAGCCTCGGGTTTGAGCCTCCTTTAAGTACAGCAAGCTAAGTTTGTTTACCATTATCTATCAAGACTAAATGGGCAGGTGAACATGTGAACCAAGGAAAAAAGAAGACAACGACTCAGTCGCTTTATAAAAATATGCATACTTCCCTACTATGTAGTAGGTGAAAAACAGTATGTGAAAAGAGTAGCTTGTCTGAATTCACAGTATTCATTATACCCAAGTGAATTAAGGTGCAGTCGCATTTACCATTGTTCAGCAAACTTGTGTGGGTGAAATCCAGTAATTTCAATAGGAATCCATAAGATACAACAGAAATTTACTGCTGAAGGCAAAACATTTCTGCATACAGATGTCGCAATGGGTTCAATTTGGACACATGGATTCGCTGCTTTGACTTGTCTATTGACAATAGACAATGAACCTTTATTGCCTGCAAAATGTCCTGAAATTTTACTAATGTGACTGCACTTTACAACTTCTGACAAGATTCTACACATTCTATTGGCACTTCACTATCCCGTGAGGCCATGGGAGAGGATTTGTGATAGAGCCCGACCGATATGGGTTTTTTGGGGCCGATACCGATATTAGGGAGTAAAAAAAGGCCGATATCGATATATCGGCCGATATTATTTGTGTATATTATAGTACAGTACCAGTCAAAAGTTTGGACACTTTCCCATTCGTGTGTCCAAACATTTGACTGGTACTATATATAGAATACAGTATATACATAAAGAGAATATATATACATAAACAAATTTTTTGCAATGATCACTCAAATGTGGTGATCAAACACTTATAATGGTGACAGAGATATGTAATGGAGGCATGGCATTTAACAATTTAACAATAAACTTTATTATCCAAAATGAGTCTGACATCAGTGCACTAAACAGTAAAGTTGAAGTTTATTCAACTTCAATTCAATTCCATTCAACTTTATTCCGTTGAAGTTTATTTCACTTCGGAACATTCATTCATGGATTTGCGCCACCCACCTCGTGTCGGTAGCCCCCCGGGTTCGCTTGATCGGTCGGCGCCGGACCGCGAATTTAACCACCCGTAACTCCCAACCCCCGGGGGCTATCGACGCGGGGGTTGTCTCATTCAAAAGCAGGCCTCTAGACATGCACTCGATTCGCATTCGAGAGGGTTCCTTGAGCTGAAGGGATACCCCGAATTTGGTGCAGATTCGCCGCGCCGTTACGGAGATATGGCCGTTCAAACTTTCAATGGTTTTCCATGGACTTAAGCTTTAAAGCGTTTCATCCAGGTCACCAGTAGCAAACAATGGAGCAAATCTGCTGGACAAACTAAGTAATTACACCATTTCAAGCATTTTATCTGTGTTATATGTTCTGTAAAAAAAAAAATTCATATCGGCGGCATATTCGGCCATACCGATATATCGGCGAAACGATATATCGGTTGGGCTCTAATTTGTGATGCAACTAACGCTGGTACTGTAGGTCACAGGACAATGACAAGATGAATTACATTCATACTACACACATTCACACTATATAGAACAGACTTTTTTAAACAGTCGCAAAGTAATTGCTTATTCTAAAGAAGTACCTACTTAGAGAGTATGCAATTTCGGACGCAGCCAGTTTAGCTACTACTGCCGCACAAAATCACGTCAGAGGAGATGACAGATGAAAGCGAGACACTCGACCCACAGCTAGCCAGTTTTTTGGATTCCAAAACAAAATAAATTTAATGATGAATTAACATTCTTTGGGTGTACTGTCCCTTTAAGAGTTTGCATGCAGTGTAAATCTATCTGCTGTTGTTGTGAAATGCAGCATTTTTCATGTAAGCTGTGGTTGTATTCTTTGTTTTTCAGGTTGGATCAAAGACAGACTGTGTTATGTGTTTGGGACCCATGGTTCCTGATGGTTACGGTATCTGCTACAACCCCATGGATGACCATATCAACTTCGCTGTGACCGCCTTCAATAGCTGCGAGGAAACAAACGCCACGAAACTGTCACAGTTTCTAGAGGACTCGCTTCTGGACATGAAGACTCTTCTGGAGCAGGTGTCTAAGACCCAGTGAATGACGAAGCCCTGAAACTCACAGAAGCCCTGAAACCCTTTCAGGAGGCTTTTTACTACTTTCAGTGTCATTAACCTGACATTGGCTCATATTGGTTTTCCATATCTTTAAGGTCACATGTTTGATTTTTTTCATTATGCAGAGACTATAAGTAACTACAACACCATTCTTAGGGTGATTTCCTTGAAAAGTATAAACATTGTTACTATGTGGGGCTTTTAAACATTATTTGTTTGTTTGAGCAACCTGACCAGTCTGACACAGCGATGTTGACTCAGAAGTGTGGGTTTGGGGCTGTTTGTCTAAACACTAGAAGTCAGGAAACCGGTTTGAAAACAGTCATTATTTTCACAGGGTATATAGTGGCATAGAAATTACACACTTCACCTTCCAGGGAAGTGACTATGGACTTAGAGGCTACTACAGACATAAACAGGGACAGCCAGAAACACAAACTCCTTCTGTTTTATTTCAGTTTCAACTGTAGAAATTGTAGGCGTGAGAAAGCTCTTGATATTATCCAGTGCCATATGTTAAACCCAAAGTATACTTCAGTTTTTTACGTATGCGCTAGGGTACGTGTACAGTTGGTGTGACATCGATTTTGGCTTCAGTACATATCGCTCATACTGTACAAGTGCAATCTTTTTTTTATTTTTTTGACAGAACAAAAAATCCACATATAAACACATTACATACAGACACCGACATTATCATTTTATGTTATATTTATGTTTGTATTATTGATTTACTGTGTTTTTAACTTGTTTGTGTTGTTGCATTGTGGGACGAGAAACTAGAGGAAAACCATTTCACTATATTGCATCACATTTATATGTACAGTATGTGACAAATAAAGAATCCTAACTAACTCAAAAATGACAAGTAACTGCTGAAGAAGGTAAAAACCATATATGCCCACATTAATGAGCGCTTATGTGAGGGGATTAAAACATACCCTCAACTCTAGTTTAAACCATTTTTTATCGCTCATAACCGTTGGAAAGAAAAAGCGCAGACACTGGAAGAGGATGAATGTTTCCAGTGCACATGTGCATGTGTTTCCAGTGTCGAGCGCCTATGTTTGCACATGCTATCAAATGGAGTACACTTTAAAAGTCTGTCCGTTCGACTGTGCACATACACAAATGTACACGTAAAAACGAAGTATACTTATAAAAGTTCCACGGTAGTTTCACAAATGGTAAGTAGGACTGTTATGCTAAATTTAGAGCCATATGGACTTTTTCTAAATCACTTAAATATAAAAAAATGATGATTGTTTATTTTGTGCTGATAGATTAGCAGTAGGCCTGACACACATTATTGTCAGTTCACATAGATTAACTCATTACAATAAATATACAGAAGCACTTATATAAACAGTCAATTGTCTGATTTTTGTTTTTAAATGATATTAAAAACTGACATGATTATATCTTTGATATAAAGTTAATAAATCCCTATCATCTGTTCTGAATCAGTTGTGCTAAACTGGCTAAATTATAACGAGGATGATTTTTAAATGCTCCAAGGCTCTTTATGGACCAGAAGCTCTCTTACAGACTACACTGGTTGTTCTTCAGAAGGGTTAATGTATGAATACTCTGCCCTGAACATGCCCTTGATTTGCTGGTACTCCCCATGGAATTCCACTTCAGCCCTGCTTCCCGAGGAGCTCCACAGGAAGAGCCGAGTCCCTCTGAAGATGGTCGTCTTTAAGGCATCCACATCCCGAATCTGGGTAAGCGAAGAAAACATCAGAGTCACAGCATAAACATGTTTATGTTCAACCAATATGGGGCATCATTTACATCCACATTGTGTACCAAAGTTAGTGCTTGCGCAACTACTTATTTTTATTGGACGCCAGCTCAGTGTCTATCTGATGTAAATGACTCACAAAACAGTCCGTCATCAGTGTCCTTTTAATATGTTTTGTAAACGCAAAACGCTTGAGTTTCATTTAGTTCAAACCCTTATAGAGTCTACAGACAGCATGATTACATCTCTTCCTTTATCAGACAAATGATTATGCTTCTACACTACCGTACAAAGGTTTTGGATCTGAAAGATTTTTGAAAGAAGTCTCCCGATTCTCACCAAGGCTGCTGTTGCTTGATTAAAAAAAACAGTGATATTGTGAAACATCATTACAATTTAAAATAACTGTTTTCTATATATTTTAAAATGTAAAAGTGTCTTCAGTGTCACACGATCCCTCAGAAATCACTCTAAAATGCTGATTTGCTGCTCAAGACATTTCTTACTAAAAACAGATGTTGCTGAATATTTCTTTTTAAGGATTGGAAAAATCAAAGGAACAGAATTTATTTTAAATAGAAATATTTCATAACATTATAAACGTATTTACACTTTGGAACAATTTAATGCATCCTTGCTGAAAAAAAAATGTTTCTTTCAAAAAACTTCATCTTACAGGCCTCAAACTTTTGAATGATAGTGTTTAGATAAAGGATTGATGAACAGCGCCTTACCAGTATGTATGTGGAGTTTGTATCGGTGTTGTTGAGCACAGAAAGCGCTCTGATCTGAATCCTGAAAGCAGGTGGAGCATCGATGAACACGCGACAGCTCTGAGTGTTAGAGGTGGCTGCGCTCTTGATCGGATTCTCAATGAGCCCAGACGGAGAGAACAGCTGAACGTCACACTCTTGGAGGAAGATACATGCTGTGTTACATCCTTTCAGATTATTTCACTTTGCCTAACTGCACCCTTTAATGAAAATTCTGTCATCATTTGTTCACCTTATGTCTTTCTTTGTTCTGTGGAACAACTTGTGTTGTATGTAAAGGAGCAAAAACAGTAATATTGCGCAATGTTATTACCATTTTACCACTATTTTAATATATTTTCAAATGTAATTTATTCCTGTGATAGTAAAGCTGAATTTTCAGCATCATTGCTCCAGTCTTCAGTGTCACATAATCCTTCAGAAATCATTCTAATATGCTGCTCAAGAAACATTTAT
>NW_015505524.1:455237-464421 GCF_001515645.1 Sinocyclocheilus grahami | reverse complement strand
TTTCTAAATACTGAATATGTACTGATAATCAGGTTTTTCCCGGGGGCTATGGTTTTGTTAGAGACTCTTGTGTAACAGTGTCTCACTGTCATGTAATACCTTGCAAGTCATTCTGCCTAGTTGATGCCCTTTGATATAGTTTACACTACAGATACATAAATCTGACAGATGCTTTTCAGAGGACACTTCTGTGCTGCAACAGCTTTTAGCTTCAGTTAAAGCAAGGATTGTTTTGGAATGTATTTACAACTGTACTGGGATAACAATATTGATGATAACTGTGATATTTAAGAAATAATATTGATATCTTGTTAATACTACACATACAGTAATCACATACATCTCCTCTATTTCTCTCATACTTCCTCCACGTTGAACCGTTATAGAGGGCATTAGCTTAGCATTCAAGCCGAGCCTCGGGTTTGAGCCTCCTTTAAGTACAGCAAGCTAAGTTTGTTTACCATTATCTATCAAGACTAAATGGGCAGGTGAACATGTGAACCAAGGAAAAAAGAAGACAACGACTCAGTCGCTTTATAAAAATATGCATACTTCCCTACTATGTAGTAGGTGAAAAACAGTATGTGAAAAGAGTAGCTTGTCTGAATTCACAGTATTCATTATACCCAAGTGAATTAAGGTGCAGTCGCATTTACCATTGTTCAGCAAACTTGTGTGGGTGAAATCCAGTAATTTCAATAGGAATCCATAAGATACAACAGAAATTTACTGCTGAAGGCAAAACATTTCTGCATACAGATGTCGCAATGGGTTCAATTTGGACACATGGATTCGCTGCTTTGACTTGTCTATTGACAATAGACAATGAACCTTTATTGCCTGCAAAATGTCCTGAAATTTTACTAATGTGACTGCACTTTACAACTTCTGACAAGATTCTACACATTCTATTGGCACTTCACTATCCCGTGAGGCCATGGGAGAGGATTTGTGATAGAGCCCGACCGATATGGGTTTTTTGGGGCCGATACCGATATTAGGGAGTAAAAAAAGGCCGATATCGATATATCGGCCGATATTATTTGTGTATATTATAGTACAGTACCAGTCAAAAGTTTGGACACTTTCCCATTCGTGTGTCCAAACATTTGACTGGTACTATATATAGAATACAGTATATACATAAAGAGAATATATATACATAAACAAATTTTTTGCAATGATCACTCAAATGTGGTGATCAAACACTTATAATGGTGACAGAGATATGTAATGGAGGCATGGCATTTAACAATTTAACAATAAACTTTATTATCCAAAATGAGTCTGACATCAGTGCACTAAACAGTAAAGTTGAAGTTTATTCAACTTCAATTCAATTCCATTCAACTTTATTCCGTTGAAGTTTATTTCACTTCGGAACATTCATTCATGGATTTGCGCCACCCACCTCGTGTCGGTAGCCCCCCGGGTTCGCTTGATCGGTCGGCGCCGGACCGCGAATTTAACCACCCGTAACTCCCAAACCCCGGGGGCTATCGACGCGGGGGTTGTCTCATTCAAAAGCAGGCCTCTAGACATGCACTCGATTCGCATTCGAGAGGGTTCCTTGAGCTGAAGGGATACCCCGAATTTGGTGCAGATTCGCCGCGCCGTTACGGAGATATGGCCGTTCAAACTTTCAATGGTTTTCCATGGACTTAAGCTTTAAAGCGTTTCATCCAGGTCACCAGTAGCAAACAATGGAGTGCGCTCTGCTGGACAAACTAAGTAATTACACCATTTCAAGCATTTTATCTGTGTTATATGTTCTGTAAAAAAAAAAATTCATATCGGCGGCATATTCGCCCATACCGATATATCGGCGAAACGATATATCGGTTGGGCTCTAATTTGTGATGCAACTAACGCTGGTACTGTAGGTCACAGGACAATGACAAGATGAATTACATTCATACTACACACATTCACACTATATAGAACAGACTTTTTTAAACAGTCGCAAAGTAATTGCTTATTCTAAAGAAGTACCTACTTAGAGAGTATGCAATTTCGGACGCAGCCAGTTTAGCTACTACTGCCGCACAAAATCACGTCAGAGGAGATGACAGATGAAAGCGAGACACTCGACCCACAGCTAGCCAGTTTTTTGGATTCCAAAACAAAATAAATTTAATGATGAATTAACATTCTTTGGGTGTACTGTCCCTTTAAGAGTTTGCATGCAGTGTAAATCTATCTGCTGTTGTTGTGAAATGCAGCATTTTTCATGTAAGCTGTGGTTGTATTCTTTGTTTTTCAGGTTGGATCAAAGACAGACTGTGTTATGTGTTTGGGACCCATGGTTCCTGATGGTTACGGTATCTGCTACAACCCCATGGATGACCATATCAACTTCGCTGTGACCGCCTTCAATAGCTGCGAGGAAACAAACGCCACGAAACTGTCACAGTTTCTAGAGGACTCGCTTCTGGACATGAAGACTCTTCTGGAGCAGGTGTCTAAGACCCAGTGAATGACGAAGCCCTGAAACTCACAGAAGCCCTGAAACCCTTTCAGGAGGCTTTTTACTACTTTCAGTGTCATTAACCTGACATTGGCTCATATTGGTTTTCCATATCTTTAAGGTCACATGTTTGATTTTTTTCATTATGCAGAGACTATAAGTAACTACAACACCATTCTTAGGGTGATTTCCTTGAAAAGTATAAACATTGTGACTATGTGGGGCTTTTAAACATTATTTGTTTGTTTGAGCAACCTGACCAGTCTGACACAGCGACGTTGACTCAGAAGTGTGGGTTTGGGGCTGTTTGTCTAAACACTAGAAGTCAGGAAACCGGTTTGAAAACAGTCATTATTTTCACAGGGTATATAGTGGCATAGAAATTACACACTTCACCTTCCAGGGAAGTGACTATGGACTTAGAGGCTACTACAGACATAAACAGGGACAGCCAGAAACACAAACTCCTTCTGTTTTATTTCAGTTTCAACTGTAGAAATTGTAGGCGTGAGAAAGCTCTTGATATTATCCAGTGCCATATGTTAAACCCAAAGTATACTTCAGTTTTTTACGTATGCGCTAGGGTACGTGTACAGTTGGTGTGACATCGATTTTGGCTTCAGTACATATCGCTCATACTGTACAAGTGCAATCTTTTTTTTATTTTTTTGACAGAACAAAAAATCCACATATAAACACATTACATACAGACACCGACATTATCATTTTATGTTATATTTATGTTTGTATTATTGATTTACTGTGTTTTTAACTTGTTTGTGTTGTTGCATTGTGGGACGAGAAACTAGAGGAAAACCATTTCACTATATTGCATCACATTTATATGTACAGTATGTGACAAATAAAGAATCCTAACTAACTCAAAAATGACAAGTAACTGCTGAAGAAGGTAAAAACCATATATGCCCACATTAATGAGCGCTTATGTGAGGGGATTAAAACATACCCTCAACTCTAGTTTAAACCATTTTTTATCGCTCATAACCGTTGGAAAGAAAAAGCGCAGACACTGGAAGAGGATGAATGTTTCCAGTGCACATGTGCATGTGTTTCCAGTGTCGAGCGCCTATGTTTGCACATGCTATCAAATGGAGTACACTTTAAAAGTCTGTCCGTTCGACTGTGCACATACACAAATGTACACGTAAAAACGAAGTATACTTATAAAAGTTCCACGGTAGTTTCACAAATGGTAAGTAGGACTGTTATGCTAAATTTAGAGCCATATGGACTTTTTCTAAATCACTTAAATATAAAAAAATGATGATTGTTTATTTTGTGCTGATAGATTAGCAGTAGGCCTGACACACATTATTGTCAGTTCACATAGATTAACTCATTACAATAAATATACAGAAGCACTTATATAAACAGTCAATTGTCTGATTTTTGTTTTTAAATGATATTAAAAACTGACATGATTATATCTTTGATATAAAGTTAATAAATCCCTATCATCTGTTCTGAATCAGTTGTGCTAAACTGGCTAAATTATAACGAGGATGATTTTTAAATGCTCCAAGGCTCTTTATGGACCAGAAGCTCTCTTACAGACTACACTGGTTGTTCTTCAGAAGGGTTAATGTATGAATACTCTGCCCTGAACATGCCCTTGATTTGCTGGTACTCCCCATGGAATTCCACTTCAGCCCTGCTTCCCGAGGAGCTCCACAGGAAGAGCCGAGTCCCTCTGAAGATGGTCGTCTTTAAGGCATCCACATCCCGAATCTGGGTAAGCGAAGAAAACATCAGAGTCACAGCATAAACATGTTTATGTTCAACCAATATGGGGCATCATTTACATCCACATTGTGTACCAAAGTTAGTGCTTGCGCAACTACTTATTTTTATTGGACGCCAGCTCAGTGTCTATCTGATGTAAATGACTCACAAAACAGTCCGTCATCAGTGTCCTTTTAATATGTTTTGTAAACGCAAAACGCTTGAGTTTCATTTAGTTCAAACCCTTATAGAGTCTACAGACAGCATGATTACATCTCTTCCTTTATCAGACAAATGATTATGCTTCTACACTACCGTACAAAGGTTTTGGATCTGAAAGATTTTTGAAAGAAGTCTCCCGATTCTCACCAAGGCTGCTGTTGCTTGATTAAAAAAAACAGTGATATTGTGAAACATCATTACAATTTAAAATAACTGTTTTCTATATATTTTAAAATGTAAAAGTGTCTTCAGTGTCACACGATCCCTCAGAAATCACTCTAAAATGCTGATTTGCTGCTCAAGACATTTCTTACTAAAAACAGATGTTGCTGAATATTTCTTTTTAAGGATTGGAAAAATCAAAGGAACAGAATTTATTTTAAATAGAAATATTTCATAACATTATAAACGTATTTACACTTTGGAACAATTTAATGCATCCTTGCTGAAAAAAAAATGTTTCTTTCAAAAAACTTCATCTTACAGGCCTCAAACTTTTGAATGATAGTGTTTAGATAAAGGATTGATGAACAGCGCCTTACCAGTATGTATGTGGAGTTTGTATCGGTGTTGTTGAGCACAGAAAGCGCTCTGATCTGAATCCTGAAAGCAGGTGGAGCATCGATGAACACGCGACAGCTCTGAGTGTTAGAGGTGGCTGCGCTCTTGATCGGATTCTCAATGAGCCCAGACGGAGAGAACAGCTGAACGTCACACTCTTGGAGGAAGATACATGCTGTGTTACATCCTTTCAGATTATTTCACTTTGCCTAACTGCACCCTTTAATGAAAATTCTGTCATCATTTGTTCACCTTATGTCTTTCTTTGTGCTGTGGAACAACTTGTGTTGTATGTAAAGGAGCAAAAACAGTAATATTGCGCAATGTTATTACCATTTTACCACTATTTTAATATATTTTCAAATGTAATTTATTCCTGTGATAGTAAAGCTGAATTTTCAGCATCATTGCTCCAGTCTTCAGTGTCACATAATCCTTCAGAAATCATTCTAATATGCTGCTCAAGAAACATTTATTATTATTATCAATGTTATAAACAGTTGTTCTTACTTTTTTAATGTCATTTGTAATCAGTTAAATTAGTCCTTGCTGAATGAAAGTATTACTTTCAACAACAACAAAAACATTTGTACTAACCTCAAACTTTTGCACGTTACGGGTGAGTAAATGATGACAGAATTTTCAGATTTTTGGATTCTGGACATGAAGACTCTTCTGGAGCAGGTGTCTAAGACCCAGTGAATGACGAAGCCCTGAAACTCACAGAAGCCCTGAAACCCTTTCAGGAGGCTTTTTACTACTTTCAAAAGAATTAAGTTTAATGCTGTGTTTGTAATAACACACCTCCATGGTGGCTTTTTTTGTTCTTTATGCTCTGATAAAATAGCAGCACTCCATTGCCGGGGGTCAGGCGGCTCTGACGCACCAGTAGGACATTTGATCGTGATTTCAGCGTTTTACTGGTCATCCTCTCACAGAGACGCATCAGGATGAGTCTGTCATACAGGGCGATATTCTCCTCTGAATATTACAGACAAACATACACACAGTTCACCATACTACTGCATCAGATTCCTGTCTGTGAGAAAAGTAGCTCTGTACTTACTCTGCCGGCAGTTAAGAGTGCTGGATATGATTTTGATCTGAATAACCTCATCAAGAGGTCGGCCAATAGTAAATATACACCTGGCCTGAGTGACGTTTCGCAGATCGATAGTTCCTGAGTCTTGAAGCAGGAGTTGCCCACAGAAACCTGAAACCAGAGTAGATGACTTACAGCTTTTTTCCATTTATCCATTCATTCATCCATCTGTCGATTCATGTAACAGTCCAAAAAAAATAATTTATAGAAATTATAAATAATATAAATTATATGAACTATTATAATGTATGGGGAGCCAAACAGGAAGTAATTATATATAATATGAATATTAAGTTGTAATTCTGTATATATAAATCTAAATCTGAATATATAGTTTAAATCATAAATATGTAAATGTAAAACTTGAATATATAGTTATAAGTCTGAATTTATAAATCCTGAATTTATTCATGTAAATCATGAATATATAGTTATAAACCCTGATAATATATTGAAATGTTATACATTTTGTGAACACAATCATATTTAGAGTTCTAACTATATATTCAGATTTACATATATATTGAGAGACGAAATGTATATATTCAGAGTTTTAACCTGGGTTAATATAGTTAACTAAGGATGAAACCATAAAAAACAAAAATGAAATAAAAATAAATGTGTTACTTGAAATAAAATACCTGGGGGGGAAAAAACACTGGTTCTAAATGTATCAGATTTGTATCTATATATTTAAAATTATGTATTTGGATTTATAAATATATTTGTACATTTCATATAATTATTTTCAGTTTGGCCCTTCATAATAATAATAATATATTTATGCCCATTTACAAAGTAAACTTATAAATATATATAAAAAAATCTATTATTATGTTGACATTCTTTTACAATTAACACCAATATTCCAGATTTAAGGAATTTCAAGATAAAAACGCTACAAAATAGAATATGCCCCCTATACTGCAAAGGTTATCAGTCTTATATGGAGGTAGCAGACACTTGCCACCTAACTGGTCTGTGGTGGTTCTGTTGTGCTCATGGTGCTTCTCATCACATCTGCTGTAGGCACGATGGCTGAGAAACTCTTCCTCATCTTCATCATTCTGACAGCTGGAGCTGGTGTGGTTCTCCATGTCCCCTCTCCTCTCCGGGTCTCTGACTGCATGTGAGTGCTGTTGGGCTCTGGTGTGGAGGTCTGAGCTGAGGAACAGTCAGGGCTATAGCAGGCCTGGATGGTGATGGGTTTTGGCAAGTGGAGGCAAAGAAAGGGACTGACAGGAAGAGGGCTGGATGGGCCCATGCAGGACACGGTCCGAGACTGGATCCCATCACCACATGACACTGAGCACTACATTAGAGAACAGAGAGACAATGAGGAATGGAGAAGCACTGACTTTTTTTCTCTCTGTAATATCCAAACTGGGACTCGAGGTTGTTTGGGATAACAGCTGTGTTGTTAGCAGCATATGTAGTCTGGATCATGGATGTGTTGACACATTACCTCACTCCATTCATGCACGTCCCAGTGGAAGGAACAGACTTGTGTGAAGCATGGTGCAGTGACGGGAGGCTTGTTTCCTGGGTCACACCGGTCCTCCTCCACGACCCTCTCTACACCTCCTTCATATTGAACACATCGCACACTCCTCACAGCTACACCCATCCCGCATGACACCGAACAGTCACCCTGCTCTCCCGCCTGCCACCTACACAATCATTACATCAGTTTAATATAATATAATATAAATTCATACAATATCATTTAATATTATACAATATAATTAATATAAATCAGTTGGTTTTGGTTCAAGCCAATTGGTATTAAAGTGGTACTGGACATTAAGTGGTATTATTGTTAACTAAAACTAAAACGATTAAAAAAAAACATTTTCATTACTTGAAATAAAATAAACATGAGGCTTATTTTATTTCAGCTAGTTTCTACTTTCATTTCTCATTTTCATTTAGTTTGAATTAAAGTACTGAAATAACTAAAACTAAATAAACAAAAACTGAAACTTAATAAAAATGATATAGACATTAAATTTTTTTTATAAAAAATGCCAATAACACAACAAAATTACTAAAACTTTTAACTACAATTAAAACGAAAAAGTACAAATAAAATGTAAAAATATTAACAAAAACTATAGTATATCAATTATACTAAAATAACACTGGACCCAACATAGCAGCAAATGTTTACTGTACAAAATTGTCATAAATGAACAAAACGGGACATTGAACAATTTCCTAAACACTGAATTTTACTAATGTTATAACAAATTGCGTAGCCACGTGGATCTCAACTGCACTTTCATGGGACCTTAAGACAACTTAAAATTATTTAAAATAAGAAAAATACAGCTTTAAAATAAGCTAAAACGGATAACAATCAAAATATAAACTGGCATTGTATTTCTTAATTTTAATTTGCAAATCTTATTTAAAACTGGAAAAGTCATTAAATTAAAAAAAGAAAATCCTAAGAAATAATGAAAATCTATAGTGAATATAATTGTTATGTGGAGCTCTAAATTTAAAAAAGGATATTTTGAGATTACTGTGTGCATGATTATAGTTGTGTAGATTATGGTTAGTTGCACTTTATTATTTGCATATAGCACTGATTCTTCACCTGCTGTCTGTGAATCAATCAGGGGTAGTTTCCCAAAATCAACTACTGTCGCAAGTTCTCCATTACCAATAGAGTTCAATGGAACTAACGACCATATTCAGCTAACGATGCTTTTGGGAAACGCACCCCAGAACAGGCCATTTTTGCTATTTTTCAGCTTATTAAAACATGCAAAAATCATTAGAAATTCTTCCAAGTGTAACAGTGAGTAATTGGATTATATTTTCTCAGCATTCCAAGCAGCCTAGTAAAATGTGTGCAACATTATGACTTATTCTGAACTAAGATGGAATGAAGATAGTTCACAATTTTCAGGATAGAAGGCTGAAATGTGTTCAGAAATGTTTGACAGCTTTACCTGGTAGGACAGGCTTCAGTATTACACTCCACCACCTCTGAAGGTCTGGCCACAGACTGACAAGCAGATTCTCCCACCACCAGATCCGTGTTTCCGTCTCCTCCCTGCACCATCTGGGAACAGTATAGG
>NW_015505524.1:454674-455227 GCF_001515645.1 Sinocyclocheilus grahami | reverse complement strand
ACACACTGCACGGGCCCTGTATGTAGCGCCACCTGATAAAGAAGACACCATGCTCATCACGTGTAAATCTATAGAAGTATGTCTAGAAACCGAAAGTAGAGTTTAAGCAATGCTTACGTAGCAGGACATATTGATAGGCTACAGGGCTGGGTGTACATCTCTGGTTTATTGGTACGATCACAAAGGAACTCTGGGACTTCTAGACGTGATTGGTGATCCACACAGGAGAACCAAACCTGCTGAGATCCTGCGTAAGCATGCAAAATTATGCACAGAGTCACAAATGAGTGTTGGCCATAATTTCAGCATTTCGCACTTACCATTCCCACAGGTCTTTGAGCACTGGCCAATCACAGGACTCCAAACATAAACTGGAACCATACTGGAGCGGGGCATTACGTGGGTGTCTGTACGGATCAGCTGGGTATTGAGAAGACATTTTTGAACAGATCACAAATAGACCTTATGTTTCAGAGAAACAAGTTTTTCTCTGAACTTCTGTTTTTGTGGTAGCTCTGTAGCATCACCATTAAAGAGTAATTAGCTGGTGAAG
>NW_015505524.1:452921-453877 GCF_001515645.1 Sinocyclocheilus grahami | reverse complement strand
AGCGCTATATAAATAAAGGTGACTTGACTTGACTTGACTTCTTTAGACATTTCAGCTTTGGACTGTCTAACTTGCTGTCTAAGAGTGTAATTCTCACACACTTTTGCACGTTACCTGGCAGGACAGATTTGGGGGTTGCAGGTCTCAGTAGTTTGGGGTTTCGAGTCAAGCATACAGTCTGAGTCAGGCAGCTCTACTTTCACCGTACCCTGCTTCTGAACACATGTGACAGAGCGCACTCGCTCTCCCACGCTACAGGGGGCGCTGCAGGGTCCAAACTCACCGACCTCCCAGCTACAACACATGCACAAAACAAAATAAACAAAGACCCTGTCAAAATCACACCTTCAGTCCTTGCAGGTGTCATAATATTGTTTATAATGAAATGTTGACTGTTGACAATAACACAACAATCATAAGTAGTCTTTTGAAACATAAAATGGTCTCATTGACTTTACAGACATGGCCAAATGAAGTCAGTGGTTTCCTATTTGGCTGTACTCAAGAAAAAAAGCTATTAATCCAATTCTTTGCCAATTTTTCTGATATGTTTAAAAGGCCAATGATTCCTCTGAGGCACTATGAATCTGAAACACTGAAAGGCACCTGGGTGGGCAGTCGGGCTGGAAGCAGGGCTGCAGCTGATATGGTGTTTGAGGGGGTGAACTACAGAGCTCATCTTCCAGACGCTTGAGTGTGAGACCATCCACACAGAGCTGACTGATTTTCTGGATGCCTACAACAGAGAGAGAGAGAGAGCAACCAGAGAGCAACCAAATTCATGGGCAAGACAATATTAAGCAATTGGATTGTATTTAAATTTATTACAAAACAGTATTAAGTTAACAAAACTTCTTACTTGTAGCATGTTTTATGTGCAGAATGTCACTGCTGATGTGTTACCTGTGTTACCGCAGGTGACCGAGCATGCAGATATGACAGTGGACCATCTGCCT
>NW_015505524.1:444543-452911 GCF_001515645.1 Sinocyclocheilus grahami | reverse complement strand
GGTAGCTCTGTAGCATCACCATTAAAGAGTAATTAGCTGGTGAAGCAGATTTACTTATTGTAGAGTTAACAAAGTTATCACGTGCATTGAAATGTTCAAAGCAGATGTCATAACACATTAGTAGACCAGGACGATTTTAAAATGAGTGGTTCATTCATACCACTGCGTCTTAGTGACATGCAACTCTTGATGCTTTGGCTTCTTTTGAAATACTTTTTGTTTGCAAAGAATAATATACCTACTTATTGGCCATTTCTAAACCTAAATGACTTTATATTGACTTATTAATTTACGATTTACGACGGTTATATTGAATATCTGTTATATCAATCTGAATATCTTGAGATTGTGCTGATATTCAGTACAGCAGCACTCTTATTTGTGTGACATTGCTTAATTATTTTCTGATGTCAATAATATATGCTGAATTCATTTTGAAACACAGTACCTCTCTTTGGGAATCCCAGCCGACAGGACAAACGTCCACCACACAGGGAACGTGTTCTCGCGGTTTGGGTTCAGGGCACAGGTTTTGGTCAACCTCAGAATCCGATTCATGATGGGAGCGGATACACGACACTGTTCTCTGAGCCTCCCCGGGTCCACACACAGCCGAACACTCGCCAGGCTCAGACACCTGCCATCTACAACACTCACACACACACATATGCGCATGAATACACACACACACACACAACTGCAAGAATGAACAGCAATCATTTGAATGTTAAGGTGAACATTAAATCTAAATGGACCTGATGCCAATGTTATTTTAGGGCTGTTGATGCCCGAGACTGTCTAAATACATTTTCCGAGTCTCATAGTGATGGATTCATCTGTGCATTAAAAAATGTAATCTTTATAATCCTGTTCTTTAGACATTTCAGCTTTGGACTGTCTAACTTGCTGTCTAAGAGTGTAATTCTCACACACTTTTGCACGTTACCTGGCAGGACAGATTTGGGGGTTGCAGGTCTCAGTAGTTTGGGGTTTCGAGTCAAGCATACAGTCTGAGTCAGGCAGCTCTACTTTCACCATACCCTGCTTCTGAACACATGTGACAGAGCGCACTCGCTCTCCCACGCCATATTTATCATTTGATAACACCGCTGCAGGAAAAAAGGGGGACATTTCTTACATATAATTTTTTAACTGTATTGATTATTTCTTAGGACATGCTGTACTCAGATACAATATGAATGTCTGTCAAAGTAACAAATGCCACAACAAAGCAAATCCTTCCAGACTGATGCATTTAAATTGGCCATATTTTTAATAAATGAAAAAAAGAGTGGTTACATGGTTTACACCCCTAAATAGCACACATTCAAAAGTTTGGGGCCAGTAAGATTTCTGATAGAAATTTATACTTTTTTTCCAGCAAGGATGCCTTAAATTTATCAAAAGTGACAGTAAAGACCTCTATAAAATTAGAACAGATTTCTATTTCAAATAAATTATGTTTTTATGAACTTTCTATTCATCAGAGGGTCCTAATAAAATGTATCAGAGTTTCCACATTAGAATGATTTCTGAAGGATCATGTGACACTGAAGACTGGGGTAATGATGCTGAAAATTCAGCCTTACTATCACAGAACTAATTTACATTTTAAATTGTAATTATAATTGACCATATTTCAGTGAACTTTTCCACGACATTCTAGTTTATTGAGATGCACCTGTATATTTCATCAAATAAATGCAGCCTTGGTGAGCAGAAGTGATTATTCCAAATTCTGGATTTGTTCTGTATATGAAGTCTCTGTATCTTTAAAGTATCTTTATCGTTATATTTATAGTTCAGTCAGGATCTCTTAAGTCAAAAAGAACCCATAGACAAGCATTTAAATCGACTTTTTTATTAGCATGTTTACTAAAGTTACATTTGGCAGTATGGCTCTGTTCCAAGTTCCCGGTCCTTTTCATGAGCTCCATGAAAGCCAGGACAGGGAAACAGCAGTCACTTCAGGGGCAACCCTCCTATTTTAAGAATAGGAGAATAGCACAAAAAAGACCCCCAGAACAGAGCATGCAACAATGACAACAGAATGACAGTGTTTAAGTTAAGCACAGTTAAAGGAGGAGATGGGGAGGAGGTGGGTTGCAAGCAGCGTAATAGAGAAAGCAGCAAAGCAAGCAGACAGAAGCAGTGTTTAAGTAAGGCGCCCTGTTTGAGATTTGCCAATTGCAAGCTTAGGAGTCGGATCAGCTGATAGGGGCCGGGTTTCAATTTCTCCAGTCAGCTGATAGAGGAGCTTGACTACGAGGCCTGCCTGAACTAACGCAGGATGCTTAATTTATCGTCCTTGGTGTGAACAGGCCTTAATGCTTGTAAAATTAGTGACAGAATAGTAAAGAACATAGTTTTTATTCTAAACTATCTAACACTGAAATCTTCCACTGATTTCATTCTCTAAGATACACAACCACAAACCCTCTTATTCCATCATACAACACAATTTCAATGCTAAACTGTGCGTAAAAAACAGAATTTAGTTCTTCTAACAGGACTGACAACTGTATTCTGCTGAACGTAGCTATACTCACCAAGGTGTGTAAAAACCGGCTTCGTGTTAATCACATGCACCTGAGAGGCGTTCAGAGGAAGACTGAGGAATGTGACATACTCTTGAAAAGACAACAGGCAGAAAGAGGTTATTGTTCATATTTGAAAGCAAATGAATGGACAAATGACCTCTACTTACCTCCAACTTCTCCGCCTGAATAGGTGTTTGAGATGAACTGACAGGTGGAGCCATTACCCCCACACACCCCACACACATCCTCCATCTTCCCAGAATGCATTACTCCATCACAGCCAAACAGCTAACCCAGAAAGTAAACAGTATGGAGAAATGTACTTGTTTAATTATATTCATACTCTGTCCAATTTTACTCAAAAGGTGGTCGAAAACATTTCAGTACTATTAATACTGAAGTCCTCTGAATTTTCTTGAGTGAAACTCAAGATGGCACCAGTTGTGTTTGTATGGAAAAAAGGGGAAAAAAGTCAGTATGGAAGCTTATTTCTAACATAGAATAAAAAATAAAACTGGTAAACATCACTTTTTATCTCACAATTCTGACTTTATTCTTGAAATTATGAGTTTATATCTCATAATTCAGACTTTTTTTGAGATATAAACTCGCAGTTAAGCCCCGTTCACACCAAGAACGCTAACTATAAAGATAACGATATTAGCGTCCACACCAGCGAACGATATCGTCTGCCGCTTTAAATTCTCGAGCTCGTTACAGCAGGATGGATTCTGATTGGCTGTCAATTTTCAGGAGAAAAATCGGTTTGAAAGTGATTCGATATCGTTTCTCTTTGTCTTTATCGTTATAGTTGTGGTGTGGACTCTATTCTTTAATATTGAGAAAGATTTTTAGAACTATATCTTTACCGTTATCTTTATAGTTATCGTCCTTGGTGTGAACGGGCCTTTACAGAAAAAAAAGTTGCATTTACCTTTTTGATATTTTTATCCGATGGCGGAAACAAAAAAAGGAATTCTGAGAAAAAAAGTCAGAATTGTAAGTTGTAAACTCAGAATTCAGATAAATAAATTCTAAATTGTAAGATGTAAACTCAGAATCCAGAAAAAAGTCAGAATTGCGAGACAAACTCGCAATTGCATTATTTAGTTATATAGTTTTTTGTATCGTTTTTTTTTTATTGCGTGGCAGAAACAAGCTTCCATGCATAGGTAAGCGGTGTGATACGAGAGACGTGAAAGAAGCTCCGGCCTCAGGTTCCCGGATGAGCGGGTCTGTTATTCAGTGTTGTTATTGATGACAGTGGTTAATGGTGAATAACAGACCTCCAAATGTCACAACTCACAAATCCCAAAAAAAAGCTGTGTACTAAATAAGAAGTAAACTTAGTTGGCACTTACCTGGCACTTTCCACCCAGACAGGCAGAAATGGAACCACGTGGTACAGTATGACCAGCTTCACACCGCGTCCCATCGATGAACTGAGACCCACGACTCACCATGAAGTCCTGCTCACGTGAGCGACACAATAGTTTACACTGAGCATCACCTGGAAGGGAGAGAGAGACGTAAAGAACAGAGAAAACAACAAAAGACAAATTGAACAGGAAGATGTTTATGGGTGCACCTGCGCTGTAGCCGACAGCGGGGATCCAGGTGTAGACTGAGCTGGAGTCTGGAGACACCGACAGAGGCTGCTGGTCTGTGGCTGAGCACTGCTGAGACATGAACTCCAGCTGAGTCGACTCACAGGACTGGAACAAACAACAGCAAGACACGCATGTCACTTTAAACCATCAACTTGGTTTACTTCATTTTACAGGAAGCAATTTAAAGTTACGTTTTCAAGCTGTCTTGCATATAAACAGTAGCAAGTAATGAAAACAAGCTAGTTACTTAAAAATAGATTAAATATTTTACTTGTTTACTGCATTTTATGTTTACCACAACCTGCAAATTTGTTGTTGAGTTATTGAAATATTAACTTCAGGGCGTACTTCAAGCATATATTATAACAAATATAATTTATAACAAATATACCATTGCTAATTGTTAATTCATGTTTGTTTATATAATATATTGACTAATATTACTTTATACAGCTTGAATAGCTGAAATTTTATAGGTACATGCAAAAAATCAATGTACACTTCCCTTTAAAAGTCTGGGCTCTGTAAGATTTTTAAAAATGTTTTTGAAAGAAGTCTCTTATGCTGACCAAGGCTGCAATTATTTGATTAAAAATACAGAAAAAGAGTGAAATATTATAACAATTTAAAATTACTGCTTTTTATTTGAATATATTTTAAAATGTAATTTATTCCTGTGATCAAAGCTGAATTTTCAGCATCATTACTCCAGTCTTCAGTGTCACATGATCCTTCAGAAATCATTCAAATATGCTGATTTACTGCTCAGGAAACATTTCTAATTATTATCAATGTTGAAAACACTATACTTTTTGGAAAACAAGATCATTTTTTTCAGGATTCTTTGATGAATAGAAAGTTCAAAAGAACATAATATTTTTAATTAAATCAATTCAAGAAATATTTTGTAATAAAGTAAAAGGCTTTAATATCAGTTTTGATCAATTTAATGCATCCTTGCCAGATAAAAGCATTAATTTCTTTCAAAAATCTTACTGAAGTAAACTTCTAAATTATAATGCAATTCTAGATTAATAAATTCTGTAAAATACTGTTCATTGTTTGTTCATGATACCTATTGCTTTAACTAACGTTGACATTTTAAACTCAATTGTAAAGTTTTGCACATTTAATGAAAAATAAGGTCAAATAATATGATCTACACTGAAAGAATAAAAAAAATCTCTCTCTCTCTCTATATATATAAAGATATATATACTATATATATATATATATATATATATATATAAAGCAGGCCAGCATACATATATCACTGCAGCCTCATAGTAATGTATAGATGGTGCAACCCTTCATTTGACTAACATGACCTACAGAGGCCCAGAGTAAACATGCCCGGCTGCTGTTACCTGCCGATTACAAAGTTCAGCTTCTGTGTCCTGTCCTTTACACACGGTACCACTAAAGGCTGGCCTGAAACAGAAACATCACTATGAATACATACTGTATATCTGCATTGCCCTGCATCCAATCACTAGTTACTGCATACTACTACATATCAAATTTCTAGTACAAACACAAAAAGCACAAACGCCAAATTTCAGTCTTTGTACTGCCTTGGTACATTGAGACGTGTTATTTTTCTATATGCTCCTATTTCTAACAGCAGTTGACATATTGTCTCTCTCACCTGGGGTTGTTGCACTGTCTCCTGCGGTAAGTGATTCCTCCTCCACATGTTCTTGAGCAGACAGACAATTCAGACCATGAAGACCATGAGCCGTGAACCATCATGGAGGAACCCAAAGTAGAAGGAGACACACACCGGCCCTTCAAACACCACTGCATCGAACAACATTAAAAGAGAATGATTAAAACAACATCGAAAGAGAATGGAATTAAATCTGTATGTAATACATATTAAAACATAATGGTGAATTTCCTTTTTATTATCTCAAACATATTCCATAAAATGCAAAAAAATATATATGTAGATGCATACAAGTATTCTTTCTTAAGGATTCAGTGTCAATAAATGTTGGTCATAGCAGTCTATCACCTGACTGGGCCCACACTCCGTCCCGTCCAAGAGTGGAACAAGGAGACGAGTGCATGAGCTACGGTCCCGAGGGTTGATATGGCAGGACAAAACACGACAGGTTGCCTTGATGACAACAGAGAGAAAATATCAAACCTTAATGGAAGGTCTGAGTCAGATATTTATTGACAAAATGAAAATGACAAAGCTTTTTGGGGTTTTAAAAAATGGCCGTTTTTTAATATGTTACGCCCAAATTTTCTATATCAATAAGAAAGATGTCAACATAAAACAGAGTACTATGCTGGTCAAGTGATTTCAGGTCTTTAAAGCACTAGCATGGCAGTAAATGTCTTACTCACCATATCACCATTAGTGAAAGAGCAAGCAGTAGCCGAGCTGCCAAACGCTATACGGCACTGATCATCCACTCCATAGAAGAGACCAGGCCTCCAGTCCTGCACTGAAGCGCCCAGCACCGGCACATCCTTCACACACTCCGCCTTCCCAGCACTGCACAGACAATCATCACACAGTCATCTTATGAAGAAAACTGTACATCTTCAGTCGGCAAGAGGTTTAATGTTTTTGAAGTCTCTTATGTTCACCAAGGCTGCATTTATTTGATCAAAAATACAGTAAACAGTAATATTGTGAAATATTTTTGTAATTTAAAATTTCCATTTTATATTTTAATTTATTTCTGTGATCAAAGTAGTTGTTATGCTTCATATTTTTGTTTTGCTTTTCAGGATTTCTTTGATGAATAGAAAGTTCAAAAGAACAGTATTGATTTGAAAGAGATTTTTTGTAACAATGCAAGTCACTCTTAATGCATCCTTGCTGATTTTATTTTTCTTATTGACCACAAACCTTTGTTTAGGTCAAATGGATTAATATAAAATACAATAAATAAACATGGTGCAAATAAATAACTAAAATGGACCCAAAAAGAATTGGTGTTCTTGACAATTTATTGATAAATAGTAACTGAGGTTTAAGGGTGATCCTCAAAAAGCCTTTAACAAGCATGTCACATTTTGCTAAAAAAAAAAATATATATATATATATATACACTGAACAAAATTATAAACACTTTAACACAGCTCTGGTGGACATTGCTGCAGTCAGCATGCCAATTGCACGCTCCCTCAAAACTTGCAACATCTGTGGCATTGTGCTGTGTGATAAAACTGCACATTTTAGAGTGGCCTTTTATTGTGGCCAGCCTAAAGGCACACCTGTGCAATAATCATGCTGTTATATATATATATATATATATATATATATATATATATATCATGTTTTTGTTATGTTTTTTTACATTTAAATCAGGGGGAACATTTTTTATTTGTGACAAATGTTCAATTAAAAAATGTAACTGCTATTATAATTTATAATAACAATTGTATTATTATTATTATTATTACTATTATTAAATTCACAATAGCAGTATTTTTATTAGTGGTCTCAGACCTTTGGCGGCTGATGTATATGTGTGTTATACAGTAAGTGACTGACACCTGAAGAAGTTGTGGAGCTGAGCTCTGCTGCACTGGGACCATGTGAGATCAACACTGTTATAACCTCCATCAGATGCCATCATAAACCCACTGGAGCTGCATGTGTTGTCTATTCCATCATGATTTATGCCAAAACTGGAAAAAACAATAAGGCAAGAACAATTACGATTATGTGTTCAGTTTCACCTCACATTTCAGCATGGTAGTACGACTCTGAGTTTTATAATGTTGTCAAGCTCACCTGTGGCCAATCTCATGAGCGATGGTGATGCCAAGATCAAAGCCTGTATCCTCTGTAATCACACAGTTCCACTGAGAGGAACAGACTCCGCCCAGCTGGGTCACACCTCTCACAAGCTTATTCCCTTTGGGTAACACCAGATCAAACCTTAATGATGTCAAAGAGAGGCACTAAAATGCAAGTGTGCAGAAACACTTGATAGTAATATTTCAAACATTTTAGCAAGATATCTAATAACTTGCTCCAAAAATGATTTGCACTTATATAAAATATAAAAAAAATAATACAAAAATATAATATAATATATATATATCGCACTTTTAATTAATAGTGTAGACTTTGGTACCACATTACCATTTTCTGTAAATTTATTAATTATAATATTTAAATAAAATTACAATAATTAGAATCTTAACAATTATATATATATATATATATATATATATATATATATATAC
>NW_015505524.1:443635-444331 GCF_001515645.1 Sinocyclocheilus grahami | reverse complement strand
ATATATATATATACTGTATATTATGTTTATATGTTTATTTATAATGCATTTTTATTTTATCTATAAAAATGGCTTCATCTTTTAAGAGTTTTAGGCATTATTTTATACCATACACACAGAAAGTTTCATAAATTAACAAATCGCTTACAAAGTTAATTTGACAATTACACAATAAAGAGGAATGACTGTCTTTTAATTAAAGGGGTCATATGATGCAATTTCAAGTTTTCCTTTCTCTTTGAAGTGTTACAAGCTCTTGGTGCATAAAGAAGATCTGTAAAGTTGCAAAGACTAAAGTCTCAAATCCAAAGAGATATTCTTTATAAAAGTTAAGAGTCAATCATTCCTACCTAAAATGGCTCGTTCTAATACACCCCCACATGTCTACGTCACTATGTGGGAAGATTTGCATAACGCCGCCCAAATGTTCACGCAAAGAAAGAAGGCCTAACTTTTATTCTCGCTGTAGTATTGTTGCTGCCGCCGCCATGTCGTGAAGGCGCTGTGTGCTTCGTTGCAAAAGCGAAACTACTTTGATTGGTCTTCCAAAAGAGGACGATATCCGCTTCGTCATACCTAGAGCTGATCTGTGCTGGTCACTGAGGAAATATATCAACTTTGCGCTGCAGATCGCCAGATCGGCATTCACCGTGGACGAAGCAGAGTCCAGCCTGGGGTCGTCACATGTGGTTGCCA
>NW_015505524.1:439954-443574 GCF_001515645.1 Sinocyclocheilus grahami | reverse complement strand
TTGTTGTTTGTCATTTCTCTGATCACAAATGCAGACATGGTTTTATGTTTACATGGCGCGATGCAAGGCAACGCATAAAAATACAGTATAAGTCATTAAAATCCATAATTATGTCCCCACTGGATGCAACAAATGCCTCGTTTATAATGGGTTTTAATGTTTTTGTCTCGTCGCTCCGGCCGGACAGGGCATCACAGTATGGTAAGGGCGTAACATTTCCGTCACCCGCTTGAGGTATTCGGCCAATCACGACACACTGGATAGCTGGCCAATCAGAGCACACCTCGCTTTTCCGATGAGCTTTGTAAAAATGTATGCATTTCAGAAAGGCGGGGCATAGAGGAGAAACAATAATGTACAGTATGTGGAAAATAATGTGTTTTTTTTACCTTAAACTGCATAAACACATTTCATTACACTAAATACACAAAATAATGTTCTTTTTAGCAACATCATATGACCCCTTTAAGAGTGCTCTCTATGGTTTTAGTCCACACCTGGTAATGTATAACAGCAGATCTGCATGTAAAGGGTCAGTGTCAGCATCAGGGTTGACCTTCTGACCCCACTCGCACACACTTTTTAGAGAAGAAGTGATGTTTTCGGAGATCTGGATGTCTGGCTGTGGATTAAAACAAGCTTTATTGTCCTTGTGGATTAATATAATGGCTGTTGTGTACATCATTAGGTCAAACAGCTATTATTACCTTTGGCTCTGTGAGAATGACCATACGGACAAGATGAACTCTTATATTGGCACCGAGAGTAACATCTCTAAGAAGCTCAGAGGCCTGCAAGAGTAGAAAAGATATTTAAACAACACAAAGTATCTTGGGTAGGCACTAACCCTATTCCATACATTGTACATGTCAAATTTATTTTATTTGAGTATGCATTTAAATCCAATGTCTTTTTTGTAACTGAAAATGTAGATTAAACACACACATACGATGTTGAGGTTGGTTAGGATGTATCTCTCAGTATCTTGCCTATGAGCATCATAGACATCTGGACCCACCACCACTGCTAGCTCCAGATGTGTGACCTCTGACCCCAGAGGTGTCCTCCGTAACCTGAACTGACCTAAGGCAGATGCAGATCACACAGTTGACACTTAATATAATTATCGTTAGTTTTGTAGTTATTGTTTTTGGAGTGACTGGGCATTAATTACTTCAAAAATTGTGTATTACATTTTAGAAAGCTCTAAGTTTGATCAAAGCAGCACTTTGTATAGTCTATGTACTGAACTTGATACTGAACTTGATTCGGTTTGTAGGCACAATTGCAGCTATACTGATGTTAAGACGAACAGCTTTATTGCAAGCATGATATTTCTTCTATTTAACAGTTCAATAAATAAATTGTAACTTTCAGTATCGCTGGTTATGTTGTCTGTTTTAGCTCCGCTAGCACTGCAGAAACATTGCGTGTTTTTGAGCAACAAACAGTTTAGTTCCTTGAAAGAATCAGTGTTTTGTTCAAATTGGTTAAATTGAATGAATCCATGTTTTAATTTAATCTGTTAAGTGAATGATTCAGATACTCACTCATAAAGACTTGCTCTGCATACAGATATGCCTACTATGTAGTAGACAAAAACCAGTATGTGAAATAAATAGTATGTCTGAATTAGTATTCATAAAACAGAAGGATTCCTAAGACAAAACGGATGACCTACTACTACCACCGAGATTATGAAGTGTGCATCTGACACTTTAAGTTACGTGACAATGAGAACATGGTATGTCCAAATTTCCTTCACACTACACACATTTGCAGTATGTTGGCATACTTCTTAAATGGTCGTGAAGTAAATTCAAATGTATTCAAAAGTAATACCTATACAGGCAGTATGTGATTTTGGACACAGCTTTGTTTTGTTCCTGAATGAATCAATGTTTTGAACTAATTATTTGACTGAATGATTCAAAGGACTCACTTATCAGTCAATGTCGCCATCTACTGGCGTAACAATGTAAAATGCAGAAAGTGCTCATTTTACAGCTGATAATTTTTAACTTAACACTGCATTTGGTGCTCCTATTGTGAATGATGAAACATCCATCAATGATTCTGTTACTTTCAACTGTGACGCTGATTTGAAACAATCTGTATTGTGTAAAGCGCTATATGAATAAAGTTTATTTGACTTGACTTGACTTGAACAGCACTTTGAATAGATGGACAAGCTCAATTGCAAAATGTTTTGCTGTGGACATCAGGCCAGTGATAGGCTTATGGTCAATGATATGTTACTGTATACTGTGTATATTTAACCAGTGCAATGTTCACTCACTCTTAGGCTGTTTAAGACGTGTCCTCACTGGTAATGTGTGGGTTAATAGCAGGTGAGGTACACCAGAAGGTAAATCCATAGTAAGCTCCTTCAGATGGTCTATGTGTTTTTGATGGACCGGTCGAATATTCAGCCTCTTTTTCCCTGACTGAATCAGACCTTGCTGAGGACAAATACAGACTATGATTAGAAATTTGTCTCCATATAGTACTGTATATGGACAAACACAAAGCACAGTAAAAAGCATCTTCTTACTAATTTGCCATGGCAGATGGGGAGAAGAGTTCTCGTATGCGCTGGTCTCAGTAACTTCAGCTGCTCGCAGCACATATCCTCCCTTTTCTTCATCACGCTGACCGTTGAGTTGATCACCGTCTCCAGACTCGTGGGACAGGACACGGGTTGTTCATCTCTGTGTTGGCCCAGCTCAAAGCTCTCTCCATCACTCTGAAACGAGCATCTCCATAGCCCTCTGAAAGACTCATTCCCTGAGCAATTCACCCACACCAGCTCAAAGTGAGGCACTGAAGAGAACAAACTACTAATGTCAGGGTGTTTACATGTTTAGTTAAAACAAACAGACTTTTTCAAGTCTTTTAAAAGCTCTAATTTGTATTTATGAACCTATTTTGACTCCTCATTCGTGACTAGTATTTCTCAATATCCGTGAATCAGACTCACCTGATTTAACGGAAATAGTATCAAAATAATAAAATAAATCTTGAGGTTTCAGAGACTCTAAAAAATCCTGGCAAGAAAAAAACAAAAATTAAATGAGATTTAATTAATTAATTAATACAATGGTTATATTGCACATAAATACTATAAAGTTTCCATCACAAAAGGCAAAGTTTAATTCATTTAATAAATTAACACTTCCGTTCAGTTTGAGGTCATTAAAAGAAAGATATTAATTAACTTATACTGAGCAAGAATGATCAACTGTTATTATTTTCTTCTTCTTCTTCTTCTTATTATTATTCTTTTGAACTTTCTATTCATCAAAAAAGTCTGAAAACATACAGTTTCCACAAAAAAAATATTAAGCAGCTCATCTGTTTTCAACACTGCTAATAATAAGAAATGTTTCTTGAGCAGCAAATCAACATAGCTTTGACATCAGGAATAAATTACGTTTTAAAATATATTAAAATAGAAAACTCCTATTTTAAACTGCAATAATATTTCACACTATTACTGTTTTAACTGTACTGTAATTAAATACTGTATTTTTTGTACCCTTTTTGTATCAAATAAATGATGCCTTTGTGAACGGAAGAGACATCTTTAAAAAATTTAATTCTATATATATATATATATA
>NW_015505524.1:429594-439944 GCF_001515645.1 Sinocyclocheilus grahami | reverse complement strand
TATATAGATGGAACCAAGTGAAAGTCTTTGTACATTTAGAAATAAAAGTTTCTAAAATCTGTAAACATTCTAAAATAGGTCATAGATGTGCCTTTTTCCAAGCTTAAACACACTTACCTTCTGCAAAGTGCATTGTGAAATCAGTAGAGCTGTTGTTTTTATCAGGCTTGGAACCAGAAAGAACCAGATCAGAGTTCCCATGTTTGACCACATCTTGAAGCACAGGACTAATCAAATGAGGCTGAACATGCCAAGATAGCAATCAGCCTGCCTTACCACTGCAATTTTGACTTCTGTTTGAAGTTGGTTGAAAGTGTCCTCTGCATAGACCGATGTCTCACACTTTGCCTGTTTAGAAAGATCAACATAAAAGGTTATTGATCAGCATGCATGGGCAAGCCCCACTGAAACTCTGAGTTGATGAATGACAGACAATAGTTGTTGACTAGACATGATCTGTGTGGAAGGTTACAAGCTGTGTTGTGGTTAGCTCTCCGTTAATGTCTGTTTTATTGATTTCTAAAATTGCTGGAAAACTGGAAGAGAATTCTCATGTATGAACAAATTCCAAATCCCAGTACAGGAACACGATGTTATCCAAGCGGAGTGGGACACAACATTACAGAAATACTACTACAGCAATAACCAACAGTCAATTTATGAGATTACTCAATGAATTTATATCTAGAAGCTCTGTTTAGACTTTCTGAGACAATGCTTTTCAATTTTTGTCAACCACATCATTGTAGCTAATCATTAAAAAACAATAGTAGCTATATTAGTAAAATTGGCATAACTAATATTGATTTGTAAATAACTGAATAATTAAATATTTTCGGTCTGGTACAAACTCTTAACTCTTTTATATCTCAGCAAATTTGCAAATGATTTATTAATGATATTTGGTGGGTCAAGAAGTCTGAGACCACATTTAAAATCTGGGATTATGGGAAATCCGATTCATTTCTGTGAATCGGTTCTTTCAGTTCAATGAACTGCTTAAAAAATGATTCAGTGATTCTATTACATCATCACGACGCTAACAAAGCCATATATATATATATATATGCACATATTGATGTTTACACCGATTTTCTCTATTAATAAGGGTGTTAATTGTAATTTCCCAATCCCAATTCCAGAATCCGCCCGTGAACGAATCGATTAATCAATTAATCAATCAATCAATCAAACTTTCTCGTAAAAAAAAAGGACTCTAACGATTCGGACATTGCTCTCAAAATCACCTACATTTGGCAATAAACAGATGTTTGCACATGTTTTTGCTTGCATTCTCGAATCGTGTTGGATAACAAGATCACGTTTTGCACAAACTGGATTTTATTCAGCTCTCACACGCTGCTGTCATTAAAACAAAAGTGGCAACAAATGCTAAGGCGTTCGGAAATTCATGTTAATTTTCAGTAAGCGTACACTCAAATTGTTGTACTGATCATGTAATTTGTAATTTAAAAAATGTAATTAAAGAAATGCAAATCAGAAACATGATCTAAAATGTCGATTCCTACTGTAAATCTACTTTACGTTTCTATATATAGCCTAGTTAGTAGTAGATTGTGCCATTCTATGCGACACGGGCCAGGATTGTACTTTAGTAATGTCGCCCGAGCTTTTATTTTGAAAATCGGCGTGTTTGTTGTCGCGGGCTTCGCGCTGCTGAATGAGGGAAGCGCGTGCGGCCAGGAGGCAGTCTATGGTAAACACACACAGCGTTGAGGGAGTGGAGAGGGTATGTCTGTGATGCCGAGAGACCGAAACAAAGCCACTACCGTCGACACGTAAAAGAGCCCATGTTTCTAACTGGACAACGATTAATTGTTTAGCTCACTCGATGTCAACACATTAGCGGCAGATGAGCCGTGGTCTGTTGACGGTTGCTCGTAGCATTAGCAGCGGCGCGGCGTGGTGCAGACCTAAGTTAGCCGACACTGTTAGCATCTGCTTGTTTTTACTCCCGTCTAATCTGACTATCCAAAACTGACTGTAAACACATAAATAGGACGTAGTTATGTATTTTCACTTGCGTGAAAACGATATAGCAATGATATCGCACGAGTGTGTGTGTGTGTGTTTGTTGCTAAGGGCCGTGTGAAGGTACTGTTTGTGTTTAGTCCGTCACGAAGGTGGATATACGTTACATGACGGTTGCAGCGAATTCAAACCGTTACCGCGGTTATTTTTAGTCAGCGCTTAGCTGAGATCTTTCCGTGGCTCAAAACGCACCGAGCTCCCTACCTAGACAGCGTTTTTGGCCCAACCGCACGTTAGGAATGCCTAAATAGGCGACTCGGGTGGTTTTGAGACGCTGCCCTTAAAGGGATAGACCTAGAAATGCGGTTTGTTACTCCAATATCGTTTCCAGAATTGATCACGTCTGTTGTTTTTTTGTTGAACTGCCCCTTTAAGACCGATGTGCTGTTTATATGTTGTTGCAGGCGCGTTTTGTTTTTTCAGGAGTGGGGTTTGGGTGGGTGTGTAAGTGGACACCAGTCCAGACTATGTTTGCATGGCTATATTTAAGTGCTGGACAGATAGAGGGGTGATAGTTTTACATGAGAAGTACAGTGCTGGGAGTTAAACTAGCTCCTGGCCTGCTGCACCTGTCACCAACCCCGCCGAATACAAATGTCTTGGGAATATATTTTTTTTATAGTATTGAGTGTGTGTAATAATTTGTTTCGGTGTCCTCTTCTCCTCCAGATTTTCTATTTTGTACATACATTATTTTGTATATACTGTTTATGATGACTTCAGTGGTCACTGATGCTGCCAGGGGCAATCGGGACAGAGCCCTACCACAAACCACACACACCTCACAGCCACAGAAACAGATACAGGTGAGCCGTACAGGGAGAAGAGAGGAGAGAAGGAAGGCAGAGGCCGCGGAGGTCCAAACAGACGTGGCCGAGGTGCCAGCCACAACCAGGAAGGTGTGTCTTTTTGTGTGCTTAGTGTGTACATGTCCTAACTTGCGTGTATGGTTTGTGTTTTAAGGCGAGGTGTCTAATGAGACACAATAATGAGCATAATAATGTTGTTGCGGTGATTGGAGATCAGGCGTACAGGCATTCACTGTTCTTGGACTGTTTTTTAGGGCGGTCGGAAGAGAACGGGTTTGATTCAGCTCCAGGAGTGAGAGGAGGAGACCGTGGGCGCAGAGGGAGAGGTAAGTGCATTATATGCACTCCAAGACATTACTGCTCACTAATACGCTGCTGCCCCCAGACAAGGTTTTTAAGTTGATTAGCTGCAAAAAACGAGCTGTCGATTATTCAGAAATATGTTGAAAACTAACACTACTAGAGGTCGACCGATAGTGGATTTTGCCGATACCGATAGCTAGCTTGGACCACACTGGCAGATATCGATTAATTAACCGATAGTTTTAAAATTTATACTGAACAAAAACTAAAATAGTGCTTTATTAACAAAACAGTACTGAACCACTAGTAGTAGTAGTAAAAAACAAAATAATAATAGTAAATGTTGAAATTAACACTCTAACAAGGAACAATACTTACACAGCTTTCATTAATCTTAATGCTACAGATGGACTCTTATTTTAAAGTGTTACCATTTAATTTCAACTGTCATGCTTAAAGACGCACATCTTTAAATATATACACAAAAGCTATAGCATTAAAATGATATACATATGGATATTGTATGTATACTCTCAGACTTGAACTGCTTCTATTCTTGAACACTTGATGATTATCTAATAAAACTAAAAGCGCAGCGCTGAGTCTAGGAGAACTCACCGGTATCACACACACTCCGGACGCATCGCGTTCAACTCGAGCAGCGGTCTAAAACAGTTTATTTAATCACCAAACAGACACAAGTTTACTTCAAGAATGAACAATTTGGCATGGATGAGTTTGAAGTTCGGTGTTTAAAAAACGGAGCAAACGGAAAGAGAAAGCGCGACCTATATTATAGCTCTATAAATGAAGCACACAGACTTTATTAGAGCCACAGAAAGACAAACAATTCATTATGTACATTAACAACGATTCGGGACCAATATAATGTAATTTAAAGGAAAACTATGTGAATGGCGCTCTGTAGCGCAGCAGGATTTTCTGTCGGCTGCATTTAAATCCGCGTCTGAAGTTCCCGCTCTGTTCAGCGTGCAGTATCTAGTGTCTAAACAAATAGCACGTTCTGTCAGTGATTTCAACCACTAGAGGCCGCTCTCGCACTGTAACGACAGCAGACCCTTCTTAGCCACTCCAGCAATGGACTTAACAACGATTCGGGACCAATATAATGTAATTTAAAGGAAAACTATGTGAATGGCGCTCTGTAGCGCAGCAGGATTTTCTGTCGGCTGCATTTAAATCCGCGTCTGAAGTTCCCGCTCTGTTCAGCGTGCAGTATCTAGTGTCTAAACAAATAGCACGTTCTGTCAGTGATTTCAACCACTAGAGGCCGCTCTCGCACTGTAACGACAGCAGACCCTTCTTAGCCACTCCAGCAATGGACTCAACCCGGAAAACTATCGGCATGGATTTTTGTCGATAACCGATAGTTCCAGCAATCAACTATCGGTCGACCTCTAAACACTACCATTCAAAAGATTGGGATTGGTAGGATTTTTTGTGTGTGTGTTTTTGATCAACATCTCATTTGTCCTAAAATACAGTAAAACAGTAAATATTGGGAAAAGTTATTACAATTTAAAATAACAGTTTTCCAGGTTAAATGTATTTAAGTGAATTTTCAGCTTAGAGCCACAGAAAGACAAACAATTCATTATGTACATTAACAACGATTCGGGACCAATATAATGTAATTTAAAGGAAAACTATGTGAATGGCGCTCTGTAGCGCAGCAGGATTTTCTGTCGGCTGCATTTAAATCCGCGTCTGAAGTTCCCGCTCTGTTCAGCGTGCAGTATCTAGTGTCTAAACAAATAGCACGTTCTGTCAGTGATTTCAACCACTAGAGGCCGCTCTCGCACTGTAACGACAGCAGACCCTTCTTAGCCACTCCAGCAATGGACTCAACCCGGAAAACTATCGGCATGGATTTTTGTCGATAACCGATAGTTCCAGCAATCAACTATCGGTACTATCGGTCGACCTCTAAACACTACCATTCAAAAGATTGGGATTGGTAGGATTTTTTGTGTGTGTGTTTTTGATCAACATCTCATTTGTCCTAAAATACAGTAAATATTGGGAAAAGTTATTACAATTTAAAATAACAGTTTTCCAGGTTAAATGTATTTAAGTGAATTTTCAGCATCATTACTCCAGTCTTTAGAGTCACATGATCCTTCAGAAATCATCCTAATATGATTTGCTGCTCAAACTTTTCTTTACACATTTACACTGGTACAAAAAAATCAGGGCCCATATTCACAAAACGTCGTGAGCCTAAAAGTAGCTCATAACTCACCAATTTAGGAGAAAATCTTAAACTCCAGCAATGGACTCAACCCGGAAAACTATCGGCATGGATTTTTGTCGATAACCGATAGTTCCAGCAATCAACTATCGGTCGACCTCTAAACACTACCATTCAAAAGATTGGGATTGGTAGGATTTTTTGTGTGTGTGTTTTTGATCAACATCTCATTTGTCCTAAAATACAGTAAATATTGGGAAAAGTTATTACAATTTAAAATAACAGTTTTCCAGGTTAAATGTATTTAAGTGAATTTTCAGCATCATTACTCCAGTCTTTAGAGTCACATGATCCTTCAGAAATCATCCTAATATGATTTGCTGCTCAAACTTTTCTTTACACATTTACACTGGTACAAAAAAAATCAGGGCCCATATTCACAAAACGTCGTGAGCCTAAAAGTAGCTCATAACTCACCAAATTTAGGAGAAAATCTTAAAAATAATGGCCGTGTCAGTCCTAAATTTAGGACTCCTAAATTTTTGTTCTAAGAGTATTTCACAAAGCGGTTTAGCACTAAAACTAGCTCCTAAATCTGTGAAACGTTAGGAGTAGTGAAGAGGACTCCTATGTCACTAAGACCAAGCCACAAACTATCCTAAAATGACTGTTGCCAGCAATCTACCTCGGAATATAAACATTTTAGAAACATTTGATGATAATTAGCTTTTAAAAAGGTATCTGCTTTGGTTTGGAGGTTATCCCAATTTTTGATTATGTCCTTGTTTTCATTAACCAGTTGGGCAAGCAACGGCTGTTCTCGCATCCAATTTTGTTTTCTTTTATGAATGCATGTCCTACTATCTGCCATGATTATTCTACTCTGTTAATTAAAAGGCTGTTTATATGCCTATTGACTAATTGTTTACGAGAAGCATACTTATAAGAGGCTGACAGTTAGCTGAATATATACTCAAAGGGGGTCATATGATGTTGCTAAAAAGAACATTATTTTGTGTATTTGGTGTAATGCAATGTTTATGCGGTTTAAGGTTCATAAAACACATTTTCCATATAATGTACATTATTGTTTCTCCTCTATGCCCCGCCTTTCTGAAACGCGTCGATTTTTACAAAGCTCATCATTCTAAAAAAGCGAGGTGTGCTCTGATTGGCCAGCTATCCAGTGCGTTGTGATTGGCCGAATGCCTCAAGTGTGTGACCGAAATGTTACGCCCCTTAGCATACTGTGATGCCGTCTCCCAGCAGGACGAGACAAAACCAATAAAACCCATTACAAATTAGGCATTTGTTGCATCCAGTGGGGACATAATTACTGATTATAAGGACTTGTACTGTCTTTTTACGCGTTGCGTATCGCGCATCAGTGGAAAATTAATTAAATATAAAAAACTTACTTACAGGCTGTGAGTCAGATGTAGTAAGGACATCGGTAAAACAGTCCATGTGACATCAGTGGCTCAACTTCAGTTTTGTGAAGCTACGAGAATACTTTTTGAGCGCAAAGAAAACAAAAATAAAAAAATTCAGCAATTCTTCTCCTCCGAGTTACGTCGTCCGCCATTTTAGAGAGTATCACAACACATATGCTTTCCCCTAAGTATGAACAACACTGATTACGCAGATTACGTTCATGTGCGCGCTTTCTCCCCCGAACGTAAACAATGCTGATTACGTCGATTATGCTCTCGGGTACTCTCCAAAATGGCGGAAGACGTAACTCGGGGGAGAAGAATTGTTCGATAAATTGTTATTTTTGTTTTCTTTGTGCTCAAAAAGTATTCTCGTAGCTTCTCGTAGCAAAACTGAAGTTGAGCCACTGATGTCACATGGACTGTTTTACCGATGTCCTTACTACGAATTTTCATTTTGGGGGGAACTAACCCTTTAAGAGACATGAGACAGAAGACAGGCCTTTCCGATGACTCTTTCCTGCCCCATTCTTGCTCCCTCACTCACCATCTTCCCCTCTCGAGTTGCAGCTGCTTTAAACAACTCATTCGTCACATTTAGTGCCCTACAAACGTTGCTCAGAGTGACACAAATAGCAACAGATAGCAGTCTGAGATAGCAGAACTTGCTTTAAGCATAAAGGTTCCAAAGAAGAACCAACAAAATGCAATAGAAAAAACGTTTTGGGTTCACCAAAGAACATTTCAATTAACAGTTCTTAAAAAACAAAAACACTATTTTTATTATTGTGAAGAACTTTAGTTTTCCACTCAAAAGAATCTTTAGTGCACTGGAGAGTTTCCATGGATGTTAAAAGTTTCTCATATATCATAAACATGATACATATTTCCAAATATCATACACATGATAGTTGTTACTGTGGACAACTACATATTAGTGGTTACAGTTCTCTGGTCAACTGTGGTCAAAAATCAACTTCTCAGCCACTTATTCTGCACCAGTAAAAACGCTATTCAAACTCTGCAAATTGACTCTGTTTTGTCAACTGAATTGGGTGACATTGTGAACACGTAAAGTTAAGATGATGGCTTGCGGTCTGTCGTGTATTTTGGCAATATTTTGATTCTTAATCTATATCTTTTTTGAGCCTATCATTCACAGATCCCACCAGATGATGATTGCTTATCATCACAGCAAGTGCTCCTAAAAAGAAAAGTAAGCGTCGAGCCCTGCATCAGACTGATATTAGTGTGACCACAGCACACTTTCACAGCACTTTTTTTTAAAATTTAATTTAATTTTTTTATAAATAGCAATTCAATAATTACAAAAGAGAGAATGTAAACAAAAGTGTTAGTAAAGACTTTTATACTGTTACAGAAGACTTCCTAAACGCTGTTCTTGAGAACCTTCTATTCATCAAACAATCATGAAAAAAACGTATTAGGGAGTAAAAACATTGATATGGCTGCGTTTACACTTCAAGTCTTAATGCACAGATCCGATCTTTTGACCATATCCGATTTTTTGGCCCGCCTGTTTACATTGATTTTAGACATGACTAGAGGTCGACTGATGTATTGGTTTTGCCGATTAAAGGGTTAGTTCACCCCAAAATGAAAATTCTGTCATTAATTACTCACCCTCATGTGGTTCCAAACCCATAAGACCTTTGTTCATCTTCGGAACACAAATTAAGGTATTGATGGAATCTGAGAGCTCTCAGACCCTGCATAGACAGCAACGCAACTCTAATGTTCCCAGGTCCAGAAACATAGTAAGGACTTCGGTAAAACAGTCCATGTGACATCAGTAGCTCAACTTCAGTTTTGTGAAGCTACGAGAATACTTTGAGCGCAAAGAAAACAAAAATAACAATTTATTGAATCTCTCTTGAGTTATGTCTTCCGCCATTTTGGAGAGTACCCGAGAGCGTAATCGTCGTAATCAGCGTTGTTTACGTTCGGGGGAGAAAGCGCGCACGTGAACGTAATCTGCGTAATCAGTGTTGTTCACACTTAGGGGAAAGTGTGCGTATGTGTTGTGATACTCTCTAAAATGGCGGAAGACATAACTCGGGGGAGAAGAATTGTTGAAAAAATTATTTTTGTTTTCTTTGCGCTCAAAAAGTATTCTCGTAGCTTCACAAAACTGAAGTTGAGCCACTGATGTCACATGGACTGTTTTACCGATGACCTTAGCCTGTTTACATTGATTTTAGACATGACTAGAGGTCGACTGATGTATTGGTTTTGCCGATTAAAGGGTTAGTTCACCCCAAAATGAAAATTCTGTCATTAATTACTCACCCTCATGTGGTTCCAAACCCATAAGACCTTTGTTCATCTTCGGAACACAAATTAAGGTATTGATGGAATCTGAGAGCTCTCAGACTCTGCATAGACAGCAACGCAACTCTAATGTTCCCAGGTCCAGAAACGTAGTAAGGACTTCGGTAAAACAGTCCATGTGACATCAGTAGCTCAACTTCAGTTTTGCTACGAGAATACTTTGAGCGCAAAGAAAACAAAAATAACAATTTATTGAATCTCTCTCGAGTTATGTCTTCCGCCATTTTGGAGAGTACCCGAGAGCGTAATCGTCGTAATCAGCGTTGTTTACGTTCGGGGGAGAAAGCGCGCACGTGAACGTAATCTGCGTAATCAGTGTTGTTCACACTTAGGGGAAAGTGTGCGTATGTGTTGTGATACTCTCTAAAATGGCGGAAGACATAACTCGGGGGAGAAGAATTGTTGAAAAAATTATTTTTGTTTTCTTTGCGCTCAAAAAGTATTCTCGTAGCTTCACAAAACTGAAGTTGAGCCACTGATGTCACATGGACTGTTTTACCGATGACCTTACTACGTTTCTGGACCTGGGAACATTAGAGTTGCGTTGCTGTCTATGCAGGGTCTGAGAGCTCTCACATTTCATCAAAAATATCTTAATTTGTGTTCCGAAGATGAACGAAGGTCTTACGGGTTTGGAACGACATGAGGGTGAGTAATTAATGACAGAATTTTCATTTTTGGGTGAACTAACCCTTTAAAGAGGACCGATTACTTCCAGTTTTTAAATGAAAGTTCAGTCTATTACATCTACATTTCATTTCATGTGCAAGAAGATTAGCTAATCATAGGGCTGTGCGATAAAACGATAATGAAAATTATCGTGATATAATTTTCCTTGATAAAGATAACAAGATCCAGTGTGAAGCGCTTGAATTCAGCGAAGAACACAAATGAGTCTGTGATTTAAACTAGTTTAAAGACAGATAAAACGGTGCTGACAAACAGCAGAAACACTGTGCGTTACGAAACAGTCAGAAGACTTTAAATCTACAAATCGCCATCATTTAACATGAGTTTACTGTAGTAACTAGGGATGTAATGATTAACCGCGAGCCGGTTGAAAATCAATTCAAATATGTGATTAAAATCGGTTGAGATGCTAAACAAATCGCGATTCATTTAGGGGTAGGAGTTTATATGAATGCATGTCTGGGGGGAACTTACTGTCTTTAGAAAAGTTTAGATGGTA
>NW_015505524.1:415904-429584 GCF_001515645.1 Sinocyclocheilus grahami | reverse complement strand
TTTTTTATGTATAGTTTCACAAAACTGAAGTCAAACCATTCTGTTTTTGCTTCAAATTTAGAAATTATACAGTGTAATTTAGATTAAAAAATCATCATGTTGCATGTATGCAGCATCTTTGTTTGGATAATGATTATTATTGTTTAATGATTATTAAACATAATTATATCATTGTTTGGAAATTATTGCCTCTAATTTTAAATGGAAAGAGCACAGACAAAGCCTTATTTTGTTTATATGAAGATATTTATTTAATTTGTGTTACTTATTTATTTGATTTGGGGCTTGTTTTAAAATGTTAATTTAGTTTAGTTATTTACATTTACATTATATTTAAATGTTGTCATTTAGCAGACGCTTTTATCCAAAGTGACTTACAAATGAGGACAATAGAAGCAATCAAAACCAACAAAAGAGCAATAATATACAAGTGCTGTATTAGTATATTATTATTATAGTGCTATATTTCAATTTCACAAAGAAACATGGACAAACATTTTGTCCAAGCAATAATAAAAGGACACATTTATTTATAATTTGTTTTAAACCTCATTTTGTAAAACAAAAAAAAAATTTGTGAATCGAATCGTGAAATCAAAATCTCGAATCGTGAGTTGAGTGAATCGTTACATCCCTAGTAGTAACACTAACTGCACCATGGTATTGTGGCAGAAATGTGGGATATTCATATCGAATTTTATTGTTTATGTAGACATTTAGGACTAATGGAATATAATTTTATTTTTTTTGTGATTTAAGCTAAGCTTTTGTGCATTTATACCAAATGTATTTAGATTAATGTTTTTCATACAAATACCTAGAAACTAGTGTTGTCACGGTACCAAAATTTCAGTATTCGGTACCAATACCAGTGAAAATCCACGGTTCTCGGTACCAATTTCGGTTCCAGAGCAAAACACAAAAACATGCTAATTAAAAATGTTTACTATACTTTCATTTAATCCAAACTGTGTACATATTTAATTTTAAAGGGGTTTTGAAAATCTAGAGTTATTCAGCCAAGAATAACAACTAAGTTAGCTTAAAAAAAAAAAAAAGCCCAGAACTGCTTTTCTGACTGATATGACACAATGTTAACCATTTGTACATTCTCTAACACGCATATTTTAGATTCGCAATTCATTTAAAAGCCTCGGGTGTGTAAAAAATAGTAAATATCATCATGTCCTCCTGTTTTTTTTTATCCTAATAAAGGATTACTAATAAAGGAAACTTCATGCTAATGCTCATTATATTAGCATTAGCCGCGCTTATGCTAACGATGAACTACTGTAATAACAGCGTTCATTTCTTGAATAATATTCATAACAGAAGCGGCGTTTCCCCCAGACTTGCACTCTATTTGTGGCGGCATATATATGCAAATTCATTAGAGATCAGAGATGGAGGTTTCCCCGGTAACGCTGTACACTTTACTGGGGAAATTACACATTAAATGAAAATGACACACACAATTTCGTGTGTCGGTTTCCTTCAGAAATACAGTGATATAAAAACACCCGCACCGAGTTTCGACTTTGACACATGCAGTGCTCATGTTTATTCAACGATGTCAAAGCCTTTTGGAAAATCTATTTGTGGCGGTCAGTTTTGATATTTGTGCGGACCGCCACAAATAAATCAATGTATGGGAAACACTGATCTAAATATTACAAATTAAAATGACTCTATTTGTGGCGGCATATATATGCAAATTCATTAGAGATCAGAGATGGAGGTTTCCCCGGTAATGCTGTACACTTTACTGGGGAAATTACACATTAAATGAAAATGACACACACAATTTCGTGTGTCGGTTTCCTTCAGAAATACAGTGATATAAAAACACCCGCACCGAGTTTCGACTTTGACACATGCAGTGCTCATGTTTATTCAACGATGTCAAAGCCTTTTGGAAAATCTATTTGTGGTGGTCAGTTTTGATATTTGTGTGGACCGCCACAAATAAATCAATGTATGGGAAACACTGATCTAAATATTACAAATTAAAATGAAACTTACCTGTTTGAACTCTTTCATTTGATCTGGGTGTCTTTAAAGTGTTTTGTTAGTTTGGTGTGTTTCCTCGTTTTGATGTCGCCACGTCTCAGTGCTTTTATGAAGAGAGCGCATCTGCGCACCTTTCGGATAGCGCATCAAGAACCGGGTTGACCGGGTACTCTGTACCACCGGTACTTAAAACAAAACCTGGTACCGTAACGTTTTAATTTTTTTTAGTACCGACTTGGTACCGAAGTACTGGGTCTTTTGACAACACTACTAGAAACCATATAGTTACATTTTTACCATGGTATTATTTAGGGATGCACCGATATGAAAAAAATTTCACCATATAAAAATTAGGTTGTTACAATTTTTACGGATTTACTGTTTTTGATAATGAACATAAATTTACATCTGCATCCTAACTCAAGCTACTACTGTCAACTCAAGCTACTGTCAAATGTGCATTTCTAAGAGATGAGAAAATGTTATTAATAATATTGCAGCCTGCACTGCAAACTGCTGAAGATATGCGTCAAAGTCAGGCACAAACCTGTTTCTTTATTTGAAACTATCACTCATTAGAACATGCTGAAACTAAGAAATTAATTATTCTATTAAGATATAAATTTTAAGGAAAAATAACTGGGAAGGTGTAAACAATTCAAGAAAGGGAAGTGTTTGTCATGTTCTGACCATAAAGAGTATTGGTATAGTAATATTGGTTTAGAAAGGCACAAGGACTAGTAAATACATTTGTTTTTGGCTGAACTTTTCCTTTATATTTTCATTTGTTGTTATTGTCATTTATGCTGGTGTGTTGCCTCAGGTGTAGGAAGCCGAGGAAGAGGCAGAGGAGCTGGAATGAGCAGGCTCTCTCAGGGAATGGGGTAAATATTCACACTTTTGTCTTTCCAAACCCATCAAACACTCCTTCAGTGAGAAATATCTCTGTGCCCATTCCACAAAACTCTTTCTTGGTCGTTATTCTCACTCCCCCTCTGTTGGCTTCTCTTTGACCAGTAGGACGTTTAATCCTGCTGACTACACCGGCTCTGTTGAGGCAGGGGAGGCTGGAAATGAGACTACTGAAGGAGCAGGTGAGTGCCGTTTATTGATCCGGATCCTGAACACCGTTTCTTTAATAAGGCAGAAGTTGGTTCTCTTATACTTTGCACTTAATCATGTCTGAAGCCATTTTCAGTCTGGTATCGATGTCAGGTGAGCCGGTTTTTAGTAGTATCGATTTCATACAGCTCTGTATGGAATTGCTCATCTCTGATCCGATTTTTGTAGTGCGGATCATCCTCAAACCATAAAGCACAGTTGATTATGTAAATGAGCATAATCTCTAACCAGTGTTTATGAATTTAATATAACCCACTGCAAAACATAATTTTATCTTTAACTCACCTGTGCTTTAAGGAGCCTGGAAGGACAGTCTGGAAGATTGGGTGGCCGAAGACTGGAATGAAGATGTGAGTGATCTCATGAATGTTAAAATGAAACTGGAAAACTTGATAAAGAGATGTCAGTGTGTAACGCTCGCTTCTCCATTTATCAGCTATCTGAGACCAAAGTGTTCACTGCTTCTTATGCGCTTGGGTCCAAGAACTGCGTGCAGCCTGGACAGGGGTGAGTGCTTCCTGTGCTTCAACACTTTCTAGCACAGAGCTCGGATGTACGGACAACTAGGAGTGCCACTTAAAAAATAAAGAAATTGATTTCATTAAAATTATATATTAATTCAAATAAAAGTAATTTCATTCAAAATGTAGCGTTAAAAGTAATTTTACTATTACTTAAAATTGACAAAAATAAACAAGTTAAATTTAACAAAATATTACCTTAATATCAAGTTTTAAATTTGTTCATTTGATTTGTCAACTGCCTTTGTTATTTACCAGATGCTTTTATTTAGCCATTTGTCATTCGAGTTAAAATAAATGCCATTGGGTAGTTCACACATGGGAGCAGCCAATTTTTAAACTTGTTTGCAAATTGATAGAAAAGTGTTTTGTAATTTTAAGTAGTTGAAGGTGATGATTTAAAATAAAAAATTTTTTATTTAACTTGATTCAACATTCATTTATATATGTAACTGCAGTACAGTGTTAATTTCATTGACGAATAATTTTTGTCAACGACATTTTTCCACAGACGAAAATGAGAATAAGAAAATAAAAACTCGTTTTGAATGACAAACTATGACGAGACAAATGTTCGGGTGTGACGATTTGATGTGAAATGACATGCCGTCGTGTAAATAAGATAAATAACATAAGGCTGTTTAGTTTTAATAAAAGAACAAGGTTATAGACCTGTTCTATCGGAAAGGTAACTTTAAATGACTTCTGTTGTGATCTGGCGCTATAGATAAAATATTAAATAAAATTAACTTGACCTTCAAGGGGGGCAGGGGGTGCCGTTGAGGGGGTGGGCCGCCCCCCTAATATAAGGCAGGGGAAACACTGCACCTGAATCACGAACACAGAAAAGCACCTCTCAGACAGCACATGACACGAGTACTGAATTCAGTTCTCTTTCGCGTCACATGAATGGAGAAATACACCCAAAATGATGTTGAAGTGTCCGTTTTGACGAGTATTCATGTAAACACACTCGGTTACGTCTTAAGTGAAAGTCAACCGTTAGTAGGATACCGGATGTTTATCAGTATAATGCACCCGTGCATTCGATTTTAAAGGTACAGCAGCCTAATTTAGCTATGTATGTGTCATTAATGTTAATGAGAAAATCACTCACTGCTCTTGACTGAATGACTTTTGTAGCCCTAATAAGGATTAATCAAAATGTATTTGTATAAATATGTCTGCTTGAAATAATGAAGAATGTGGTAAGTTATAATGAATATTATATAACCATTGGTTTTTCATTGAAAGGAGTATCATGTTCTTGTTTCTTTATGAGAAGTGGTTTTATTTCATTTTAATATAAATGCATGTTGTGTGTCACAGCAGTTAAATCTGTCTCTATATTGCATGATAAAGCCTTAATATTAAACCTGTATAATGAGTTTGGAAATTTGAGAGAAATGCTTAATAAATGCACTGTAACTAAACCCATTAGATTTTAGCTGACTTAATCTACCATATATTTAGTCGACTAAAATCTTATGATATTTAGTTGACTGAAACTAGACAAACTAAAACAATTCAGATGACTAAAATGACTAAAACTAAATGGCATTTTAGTCATAAGACTAAGACTAAATCAACATTTGCTGTCAAAATTAACACTGCTGCAGTGACTGCATTTAATTGTTATTTAGCCAAATTAATCTGCTTAGCCATTTGAGAAGTCATTTATTTATATTTTGAAGTAATACATTGATAGTAGTTTTCTTTATTTGCTTTTAAGTGGCACATCTAGGATTACAATGGAATTGCTTGTTATTACTCGGTCAGACATATTAGTTATTGCTTGTACAACTTGTTTATGCTAATCAGCTGGCTTGGTGCCTTTTGTATGAATTTTATTTGAAGAGTTGTAAGTAACTGATGACACAACTCCTGACCAAACATGCTGACCTTTGATTTAATTTGTCGTGACCACTACATGGCAAAGAGCCTGGTTCGGCTAGTTCACACTAATAAATAGGAAAGTAACAGAATAAATAAATGATGAAAACTTAACGAAATATGAAAGAATTTAACTTCTGCTATAAAGCATCTCTAAAATGTAATGGTGTCATTCAACTTAATACAGTGTTGGTTTAGTTCAGTTCAGTTACTGTGTAAAGTTCATCAATTATGAAACATGTTTGATTCAGCTGTATACAGCTCTAGAGAAGGCAATAATGTTATTTAGCTCAGTGTTAAATCAGTTCATTTGCTGCTTCATTCATTAATTATAAATGAATGCAATTCAGCTATAAAGCAGCTCTACAGTACACAAGTGTCATTCAACTCTGCTCAGTTTTTGTTATCCAATATTGTCAGTAGTGTAAGCAAGTGCTAAAACTGTGCTCTATTACATGTTCAACAAGCAGTTCTGAAGAGCAAGTTTAGACACAGTCTACCTGAGTGCTCCAAAATATTTGGCAAGCATTCAGGTTTGATTCCCCTCCCTGTCTCATTAATTTTTGACTTACGTTTAGCAATTGAAGTCAAAAAAGCAAACCGCCTTACAAGCAGAAACAGATTAGCAGACATATGCAAGTGCGCTCCTGGAACATCCTCACTTCCTGCTCCCTATGTCGTGGAAGCAATAGGACAGAACCCCATCAAAAATGAATCTGATGTTTTGCATCATAGAGCAGTGGCCTCTTTTGTAGTTGTCTGAAAGGTTTTTTTTTTGTTTTTTTCTACTCCTCAGGATGGTTCTTGGCTCTCTGTTGTCTAAGGTGGCTGAGGGTGACTCTGAGCTGTCCGGATTGGAGCCGTCGTCCCCTGACACTCTCACCCAGAGCCTGGTGTTCACCAACTCTCAGCAGCACGCCACCCGGACACACACACACAGCTACGCTTCTGCTGCTGCTGGTACTTATGCCAATGCCGCATCGGTGAGAAAAACGCACACATACTGGCACTGAGCACCACAGCGCTTGACTCTGCACCTTTGCCTTGGTCATAGATTTACAGGGCCAAATTTTTTTTCCCCAATCCTAGAACAGTTTTAACTTAGTTATTTTTTTGTTTAGTTTAACAGTTATTTACACAATGTTACCCTACCGTTCAAAAGCTTGAGTCAGATCAATTCTTTTGTTTAGAAAGGAGAACCTTTATTCAACAAGTTGTATTAGCCTATATTTCTAAAAAGTGGCAGTGATAAAAATGTATAAATAGATTTCAAATAAATGCTGTCCATTCGAATTTTCTATATTAAAGACTGAAATTTAATAAAAGTATCATGTTTCCACAAAAATATTAAGTAGCACAACTGTTTACAACATTAATAATAATGTTTTTTGCACTAAATCAGCATATTAGAATGATTTTTGAAGGATCATGTGACACTGAAGTAATGATGCTGAAAATTCTAAGAATATTCAAAAAGTTATTTTAAATAATTTCTCCAATGTAATTTAAATTAGAGAAAATAATTTCTAATTTGATTTTTCATCAAATAAATATAGCCTTGGTGAGCATAAGAGACATTAAGATCTTTTTAAAAAAACATACTAACCCAACCCTCTACATTGCGAGTAAATCACTTGCATATGCGACTAAATCTTCACTCTGGGCGACTAAATGATGTCTAATACTAGCCAATGGCTAATAAATTCTCAGATTTTACTCATCAGTGTGTGAGTTGGAGGCTGAGTATATGATTAGCACAGATATATTTTCACTCACAGAACACTCTGACTGGTCGCTTCAGAGTTTCACTCTTCGTCAAGCAATCTGTGATATTTTTCAGTTAATTGGAATGGATGCGCAGCGCACCTGTGTTTGTGTATTTGGCATAACAAACTCTAGTGTGAAGGCGCACGACTCGCCGTTGCTTTCTCTCACGCGCAAAGAGCGAGAGCAAGCGAGAGTTTACATAACATGCAGAATTGATGCGCTACATATAAACGATATACTTTGTTGTATTTTCCTGTAAAAATAACAGAGTTCCTTTGGAATTCTTCAGCTTTTAAGAACTGCCGGGTTTTCCTGTAGTAGGCGGAACGAATGCGCAAACAACAATCTCATTGGCTGGTGCTCACCTATTATCGTCCCTGTTTTGATTTCAGCGAATCAGTTCGAGCAAACGCACATAACCTGATTAATATTCATGAATCCAGTAGCTCATTAATCCTTAGTGCGTTTTTATATTGTTCTTATTAGTAGAATTCGTATAATAATAATAATAATAATATCTTATCAGTATTGTTGTAAAAAAAAATTTTTTTTTTACAGGAACACTGAATGACCAAAAAAAGCACCAGTCCTAAGTTCATGGTTACCAAGTTTTAATTCTAATTACTAAACTTCTATTATTAAATAATACTTGATTATAATATTATAATGCTTGACTGACTGATATTAAGAGTGTACTTTCAGATATTTAAAAAGCTGTACCATTTTACAAACATTATATATATATATATATTAGTATTTCAGTCTGGCGAGTAAACAAAAACATTTACTAGCCAATGGCGATTCAATTGCCAAGGTGTCCGTAGAGGGTTGCAACCCCAAACTTTTAAACTGTAGTGTATCTTTGACCAGAATTCACATAATCTGTCACTGTCCCTTTAAATTAGTTCTATGATGTTATAAATCTTAAAGTTTCTGGATACAGTGAAATATCCAATTTTAGCCAATAAATATCCAATATTGGCTAATTGTGATAAACTACAAAATCTGTTAATACCTCATACGGCGTTAATATATAGTGTGCATCATATATTACATTGTGTACTACTTATTGCATGCTTTTTGTAATAAGAAATGTCCAAATTAGCTGTACTTTGCTACCAAGATGACACTTGGGTCTCAAACTTGTTAAAATAGTGTGTTGAATTACATATTAGTTTTTCCTGTGATATCAAAATTGGTATTGAGAGTATTGAAATTTACCAAGATTGGTATTGAATACTAATATTTTGGTGTCATGACAACCCTTATGCTTTTCTTCTAGTCCATGCTGGGATCCAGGCTTCCCCAGAATGATGTACAGAAAATGGAGCCAATCAGCACACCCCGAATTGCCCCTTTGTCCAGTCACATTTCAGGGACCCTGAACAATGGCACTGCATATGTTGAAACCTCTGCTCTGGTGCCTCTTGAATCTACACTTGTGACCCTGAATGAACCCAAGGAGACCCCTGTTACAGCAACTCATCGTAAGTACTATGCATACACTCTAGAGTTGCCCAGCCTGTACTCTTACATGATGTACACATGCACTGGAGGTTATTGGCTGTTGCATCATGTCTTGAAATCAGTGTGGTTTTCCTTCACACACACTAACATTTTTGAACACATTCTCTGCCAAAGTTTAAAGTGCCCCTATTATGCCATTTCCAATATTGCCTTTCATGCATTGTGTAATGTAGCTGTATGTGAATGTGAACGATCTGCAAAGTTGTAAAGCTGCAAGTGCACGATAAAGTTATTGTCTCCCAAAATAAAGAATCGACTCTGAACAGCTGAAACGAGTCATTAGTAATTCGAATCCCACTTCCGTGATGGCTACACGTCACAGGGTAACACATTTGCAAAATGCACGCCTATGTTCTACGTTGGCCGGCCGCGAACAATTTGACCCCGCCCACAAACACGTCATTCTACTGACGACTGCTTCTCTAATCTCGGGGAGTTCAACGCGGGAATCACAAAACGCTTGCTGTTGAAAGATGGATCATTATCCTGTTTATTTGGACCAGCTTCTCCACTGAATCACAACCTGTAAGTATGATAAATAATAGATGTTTATATTTTCTATAGAGCATTCAAAATACAGAACTATTGAAATAGGCGTATTGTTTCCGAAATGCACTGTACACCGTAGACCATGGTTTCTCAGATCTTTCCCTGGAGGGCCAATGCGCTGCAGAGTTTAGCTCCAACCCTGATCAAACTCACCTACCTGTGATTTTCTAATGATCCTGAAGACATTGATTAGCATGCTTGGGTGGGTTTGAGCAGGAAAGTGGATCTTGTGGGCCAGATTTGAGGATCCCTGCCGTAGACCAATCACAACAGACTAGGCCATCTGACCAATCAGAGCAGAGCAGGCTCACGGAAAGGAGGGGTTTAGAGAGACTGAATCTTTGAACTGCTTCGAACGAATCGTTTGAGAATGGCTGGAAAATGAGGTGACACTAAATGCATATTTTGAGAAAACTAAAGCGTTTTTTTGACCTTACATGCATGTAATCCTATTGTAGGAGACTCCCAAAACAATATTAGGAACCGTAAAAATGGCATAATAGGGGCACTTTAACAGAGAATGAAACATGTTGGAATATGTTTTTTCTGTCTTTAGTAGACCTGAAGGCCCAACCTGACCCATCCCCCATCCTCGGTCGTCTGACCCAGCATCAAAATGCAGCACTCCAGTCGGACTTGCCGGCTCAGGCCCGAGACCCTTCTCCATTTCCCCCACATGATGGGCCTTCTCCGACACTGAAACCCCACTGTGAGCCTGTCCTCACCTCGACAGAGCCGCCACAACCCAGAAACATCAGACCACAGAGACGGAGAGCACCCCCTCCCTCTAAGGTAACAAACGTTCCCTATAGCCCCTTTTATTTTTTGTCTGTGATTTCTGTTGTAAGATTGATTAGCAATGTGATTTGGCAGCCGTAAAAGTAGTTAAAGGGGTCATGAAATGGAGAATCAAAATGTTAATGTTTACACACATAAAAGAGGTTACTCTACAATAGGGCTGCACGATTAATCGCAAGCGATATTTAACGCGCATCTTATCAGTAAAGCCGGTTCTTTAATCAGCGGTAAATCTCCATCACCTGCGGGCTTTCACATTGAGCAGCATTAACTACACAGAGCCGTTGTTCACTGACGAGCTGCGCCAAACCACGTTCATATTCGCGCAATTTTTAGCGCAGCTCGTCAGTGAACAACGGCTCTGTGTAGTTAATGCTGCTCAATGTGAAAGCACGCACGTGATGGAGATTTACCGCTGATTACCGGCTTTCTGACAAGATGCGCGTTAAATATCGCATGCGATTAATCGTGCAGCCCTACTCTACAATAAAAACTTACTGCAAGCTTCAAAACTAACTCCCCAGTTTCAAATTATTATTATTTTTCTACCCTTCTGAAATGGCCTGATTTAAAATTGGGGAAATCGTGATGTCACTGTTCTCCTCAACATGCCCCCTAACATCGTCGCAAGTAAGCGAGTTGCGTTTTTTATAGCTCATGTCTGCCCATCAACAGACCTGCCAGCCTGTACACATTTTGTGTAACAGGTATGCATTTTGACCTCAAAGTACGCTGGTATGATATGTAGGGTTGGGTACCGAAACCCGGTGCCAATATTTTTAGCGGGGCTATAGCGATTAGCTTCATAAACTGTACACAAATTTGTGATCGCCTCAGAGTCAGTCCCCTTTGAATTTGATATGAAAACGGTGGCAGACTTTGTCTCCTCCACGTCTTTCAGCGCGCTCTTTAATCCGCAGACCGCGGCGGTGCAGCGCGAGCAGACTCAAACAGAAACAGAGGACACAAGGTGTGTGTTTATCGATAGATTGTTATAATATCTGTATCTGTGCAGTTATTTGTCATAAATACAGTTTACAAAAGGTCACGAGGGAGTAATCTGTTTCCCATCTACAGTAACGTTTTTGCTGCATTCACCCCTCATCACACAACAGCGGTTTCCTCCAGTGAAAATCTAGCCCTTTAATGTTATCCATCCTTTTTTTAATCTCACGGTTCGGATCACATTACGGTTTTTGACCCACGGATCGGATAATTTTTCGGATCAGCAAGTAAAGAAAAATATTTCAATTTAACTTGCTTACCATTTATTACTTAAAGCCGAAGTACTTTGATACCACAGCAAATACTACTAGATTAACTAAGAAAGTTTAAACATGATTAAAGAGACAAGAGAACAGCCATTAAAAATAAGAACAAATACACAAATTTGAAAAAGCATAGATAAATACAACAGAATATGTTACAAATAAAATAAGTAGTATTCAAATACAGAAATTTAATAATTAGGGAAAATAACACTGCATAATGTTCACTGTATAAATTAAATATATATTTTTTATCACAGCTGTTCTGTAGTTTGATGATCATTAATGACAGCAGCAGTATTTATATGCCGCTGTCCCTTTAAGACCTGATGCACGGATCCGATATAATGATACACATCACATCCGATTTCTTTCTCAGCTGTTTTCATTCACTTGAGACATAACTCACTGCATTTACCTGAATGATTGTCGAGATGGGTATTTTGTCATAATTGTATGTGTATGTGTCTTTTCAGAGGATTCAGTTCGGTGTTCGCGTGCTGTCTGAAACGCGTGTGTGCGGCTGTGTGTGCGCGAGTAACGAATCGAGTTCCCTTTCACCTTTTCTCTCTGGAATTGTTTAAAACTCGCTTGCTTGTTATGGTTAAATTTTGCAATTAATCCGCAGATCACATGCGTGCCGAACCGTGGGGCTTGGTCCGTACGGATCACGGATCAACTACGATCCGTTTAACCACTAATCGATACCCAACCCTAATGATAATTCACTCTAAACTATGCAAAAGCCTGGTTACGCCTCTGTCCATGTGCAGTACTCAAATCAAGCACGAGCAAAAATTTAGCCCTTTAATTTTTTCCCTCCTCCTTTTTTTTTTTTTTTTGTGGCTCTTTTTTTTTTTTAAGTATCGGTTCAGGTACCGTTTTAAAAGTATCGATTTGGCACCAGTATCGTAAAAAACCCAATCGATACTAGTGGTTCAACGGATCACAAATCTCACGGTTCGGATCACATTACGGTTTTTGACCCACGGATCGGATAATTTTTCGGATCAGCAAGTAAAGAAAAATATTTCAATTTAACTTGCTTACCATTTATTACTTAAAGCCGAAGTACTTTGATACCACAGCAAATACTACTAGATTAACTAAGAAAGTTTAAACATGATTAAAGAGACAAGAGAACAGCCATTAAAAATAAGAACAAATACACAAATTTGAAAAAGCATAGATAAATACAACAGAATATGTTACAAATAAAATAAGTAGTATTCAAATACAGAAATTTAATAATTAGGGAAAATAACACTGCATAATGTTCACTGTATAAATTAAATATATATTTTTTATCACAGCTGTTCTGTAGTTTGATGATCATTAATGACAGCAGCAGTATTTATATGCCGCTGTCCCTTTAAGACCTGATGCACGGATCCGATATAATGATACACATCACATCCGATTTCTTTCTCAGCTGTTTTCATTCACTTGAGACATAACTCACTGCATTTACCTGAATGATTGTCGAGATGGGTATTTTGTCATAATTGTATGTGTATGTGTCTTTTCAGAGGATTCAGTTCGGTGTTTGCGCGCTGTCTGAAACGCGTGTGTGCGGCTGTGTGTGCGCGAGTAACGAATCGAGTTCCCTTTCACCTTTTCTCTCTGGAATTGTTTAAAACTCGCTTGCTTGTTATGGTTAAATTTTGCAATTAATCCGCAGATCACATGCGTGCCGAACCGTGGGGCTTGGTCCGTACGGATCACGGATCAACTACGATCCGTTTAACCACTAATCGATACCCAACCCTAATGATAATTCACTCTAAACTATGCAAAAGCCTGGTTACGCCTCTGTCCATGTGCAGTACTCAAATCAAGCACGAGCAAAAGAAGAAGAGTTTGGCCAATCAGAGTGCTAGGTTCATTCCCCAAATAGCAAGCGAGGATGATTGACAAATGCGGAAGGCCTATCATTAAAAAGAGACTGCAAATTGACAGCAACACAAAATCCCACTCGATTCCCCTTCCACTCCCGCCATCTGACTGATTTCTAAAGTGTGGACAGTACAGTAGTCATTACTTAGTTATTTTTTCTTGTGTTTTGTTTAAATAATTTCAGTGTGTTTTATTTCTCTCCGAGCTGACTGTTTGTATGTGTCCGTGAGTTCACGCGATGAGATGAGGAAACTCCTCCCCGCTTATAACATGCATTCGAAGAAGCAACACACGCCAAAACATCTTCCGCTGTAATGAAGCGTTTCTAA
>NW_015505524.1:361039-415894 GCF_001515645.1 Sinocyclocheilus grahami | reverse complement strand
TTGCTTTCCATTTATTACTTAAAGCGAAGTACTTCTTTGATACCACAGCAAATACTACTAGATTAACTAAGAAAGTTTAAACATGATTAAAGAGACAAGAGAACAGCCATTAAAAATAAGAACAAATACACAAATTTGAAAAAGCATAGATAAATACAACAGAATATGTTACAAATAAAATAAGTAGTATTCAAATACAGAAATTTAATAATTAGGGAAAATAACACTGCATAATGTTCACTGTATAAATTAAATATATATTTTTTATCACAGCTGTTCTGTAGTTTGATGATCATTAATGACAGCAGCAGTATTTATAGGCCTCTGTCCCTTTAAGACCTGATGCACGGATCCGATATAATGATACACATCACATCCGATTTCTTTCTCAGCTGTTTTCATTCACTTGAGACATAACTCACTGCATTTACCTGAATGATTGTCGAGATGGGTATTTTGTCATAATTGTATGTGTATGTGTCTTTTCAGAGGATTCAGTTCGGTGTTTGCGCGCTGTCTGAAACGCGTGTGTGCGGCTGTGTGTGCGCGAGTAACGAATCGAGTTCCCTTTCACCTTTTCTCTCTGGAATTGTTTAAAACTCGCTTGCTTGTTATGGTTAAATTTTGCAATTAATCCGCAGATCACATGCGTGCCGAACCGTGGGGCTTGGTCCGTACGGATCACGGATCAACTACGATCCGTTTAACCACTAATCGATACCCAACCCTAATGATAATTCACTCTAAACTATGCAAAAGCCTGGTTACGCCTCTGTCCATGTGCAGTACTCAAATCAAGCACGAGCAAAAGAAGAAGAGTTTGGCCAATCAGAGTGCTAGGTTCATTCCCCAAATAGCAAGCGAGGATGATTGACAAATGCGGAAGGCCTATCATTAAAAAGAGACTGCAAATTGACAGCAACACAAAATCCCACTCGATTCCCCTTCCACTCCCGCCATCTGACTGATTTCTAAAGTGTGGACAGTACAGTAGTCATTACTTAGTTATTTTTTCTTGTGTTTTGTTTAAATAATTTCAGTGTGTTTTATTTCTCTCCGAGCTGACTGTTTGTATGTGTCCGTGAGTTCACGCGATGAGATGAGGAAACTCCTCCCCGCTTATAACATGCATTCGAAGAAGCAACACACGCCAAAACATCTTCCGCTGTAATGAAGCGTTTCTAAACCTGCCGTCCATCAAAAGAGAAGATTATAACATGTTTTTGCTCCACATCTGTCGAGTGTTTGAAATAACTTCCTTTTGTCAACTGATGTGGCTTCTCATCACAGAATGAGGCAGAAAATATATTCTATACTGTAAAAAAAAAAAAAAAGGCTATGTTGATAAGCAATCGATTATAAATGTACATAATTATTAATATGAAAATACCCGAAATAGCTTGAACAAAGATAAACGATACATTGTCGCAGTCAAGTGTTTGTCTTTGTTTTATCATTCAAAACGTTTCTATCTTCTTTATATTCAGTTACAGTGACAGCTGGATGTCTTTGTCAATATTAGGGATTTCCTGGAGTGTCATCAGTTCCATTACTTCTGTGATGCATATGTGGATTTTCTGCGCATCCAGTATGAATGAAACATTACATGTTTATAGTGCTAAATGGCCAATCCATAAAAATAATACTTCTCTCAAAAGCAATTTGTAGACCTATGATAATCCATGTTTTTCTACAGTGTACAAAAGTGTACTGGAGGTTTTTTTTCTAAATAGCATTTTAAATTTCAAATCGCAAAAAAAAAATCAGATGTGCTAAGCCATCAGAATTGAACTGAACTGAAAACTGTGGTTTAAAAACCAAGGTATGTATTGATCTGTGGGCTAACTGTATTGTTGCATACTGTGCAGACCTGCTAACCTTGGGAAAATATTTAACATTTAATCTTGCAGTTTGCACATTGTGCAATTACGATTAGCCATCAAGGAGCTTCAAGTATTAATGTAGATATCTAGGAATAAATTAACCCCCCCACCCCCCAAACCCATGTCCCGTCCCGTTACTAGGGCTGGGTATCGAGTTCGATACTTTTTAGGGACCGACCGAATTGCCTCGAGTATCGAAAAACGTCTTGCCGTTCGGTACCAAATTTCGATACCTAAGGGGTTAATCTCATCAGCGTCAGTAAGCCAATAAGCCTGCAGCACTAGCCGGTGTGTTCAACTAGAAGAGGTGCGGAGCAGATCGATAATCCGCAAGAGCGATTCGTAAGCGCACAGAGCAGTCTGCTCTCTTTAGCTCTCGTGGTACTGTAATACCACCAGTATAGAGTAGCGCGGGAGCTGCGTGGAGTTCCGATCATATGCAGATGTCCGTTCATACTAACGTTACACGACCGAAAGCGCGCGTTATGTGACCATTCATGCAAACTGTAGCATCATGCTACATAAGACAATAAATAAGATTTATATTCCGCTTTTACTCAAAACTCACTTTAAACCACCATCGAGTGTTTGTAATAACTTCCGATTGCCGTCTAACAGGGCCGGATTTACGCATTGCTCAAGACATTGAGCAAATAAATATAACAAACAATAGGGTAAAAAATGACAAACTATTTCCATGTCTTCCACCTTTTTTATGTAGGCTACGGAAATCAGGCTTTCTTTCTCCCAGTCTCTCTCACAGACGCAGACACGCGGAGACTCGAACAGAAACTTCTTGTCAGCGCTGTGCTGCAAATTTATCATTAAAATAGTTTCGCAGCTACATGACATTTCTCAGTAGCGAGGTTCATGAAGGAGTTTAACTTAAAAGATATAGAAAACACTGTATCGGTTTCCACTGATTAAGAAATATTTTTGTTTGCTTGGGTGGTAATATTAGGTCTATTATATTAATAGGGAAGGGGGCCCAAAAATGTAATGTAATGTTGCTGAAATTAAATCCGTTATTACCTCTGAGTCAGAGCAGCGATCATGGAAGAGAAAACACAAGCAGACAGCGCTGGAAGCTGCTAATGCTCATCAGTAAATCAGTGGAAAATAAATAGAAATCATGATTCTGTCTGAGCTATGCGTTTTAAAATGAACACACACTAGTGTAAATATAGCCTAACAGATGTGTAAACTGAAGACTATTTGAGCTTTATTAAAACTATTTTGCACTGATTTATTGTGTTGGTTACATTTTGTACCTTTGTGCAGTGGCGCAGGAGATGAGTCTTTGAGTTTGTATAAACATCAAAAATTATCTATAATTTTTTAGATAATGTAATCTTGTTCAAGTTGATTTCATAAAATTGTTATCGAAAAAAGTATCGTTCAGGAACCGGTATCGAAGTCAAGGTATCGTTATCGATATCGAAACATTTTGAACGATACCCAGCCCTACCCGTCACACTGATGGTTCTTAAAAAAATAGTTCCAAGGTTTGCAAGTCTGCATCAATCACAAGAGTGATGCTGATGTTAGGTAAAAAAAAAAAGGTTCAAAATGGTTCAAAAAGATTTGCAAACTTTATAAATTAACCTTGAGAAATATAATATAAAAATCTGAAATGAGCATTGTGACCTGTGATCGGTGTAATATGTAAGGGCTCGTGTACAGATGTTCTTTGTCACAAAGTGCTTTACTGCTGTTTATGCGTTAGTAACTTCCTGTTAGTAGCGTGAAAACTATCTGTTTTCTATACTGTGCTTATTTTATACAGAGAATCAGCGATCAAACTTTGTTCTTTTTCTAATTGCTGGAGCAGACCGTTCAAGATCAGTGCGAGTCAGTGATTTGTTTTCGGCATTTCCTCCAAATCTACCGTTATAAGCGATGACGCAGTTTACACTGCTCAGTGAGTCTCTTTATTTACAAGAGTTTTCACTGTGTTAGCAATGATTCAAGTATGTATGAAATTGCAGAAATCGTGTTGCAATAAGGACATTGTGTGCTCAGTAGACATGACTGTGTTTGGCTGTTATAGTCAAGAGTTTTCAAGAGTTCCACATGTAACGCTCATTTCATATGCAAAGATGTTAGCCAATCATAGCAGTGGGTGTTGGCATTGAAGTCTCACATCAGACACTCGGAGTGAAATATTCAGAGTAGAAAATGACCATTTACTTCTAAATTAAAGTTTTTGATGAAAAACCATGCTAAGATTATCATTGCACCTCCTAATGTTCCTAGGTCCCTGTGACTTTCACAGTGCAGAAAAATGCACAGAGTTGCCAAATTTAGTTATAGAAATGGAAAAATTCATCTCTAGAGCTGCTCTGCGAGTCACTTTAACGGCATTTTATTTCATTTGATAAAACTATCATCAGATGCACTCAAAAACTCAAAGGTCTTCACGACAACCCACCAAAATAAAAGTTTGGTTTGACTTGAAATTATTGAAAAATATTACTGTATAATTATCAGAATATCTCACAATTTGTCCATGTTTTAATTTAAACTGTAAAAATGTTTACAGTTTTCAGTAAAAATTTTAAGGAGTTGTTCCATTTGCCTAATGCCACTAATGGCTTTTTCATCTTAATGAACAAGTAATTATGCATTTTGTTTGCCAGATCCCCTCTTCGGCAGTAGAGATGCCAGGCTCTGCTGACGTGTCCGGGCTGAACGTGCAGTTTGGTGCGCTGGATTTTGGATCCGAATCCACTGTGGAGAATCTCAACCAATCAGAAAATAGCAGTCAGGAACCTGTGGGCGCTCCTCAAACCCAGAGCAGCCTGTACTCCAAACCCACCGCCATCAGGTCTGACTGTCCACCTGTTTGTCTGTCTTTTATGCATGTTTACAAGATCTTAAAGGGATTTTTTACTCAAAAACGATTATTCAGGAGACTCGGATTAAACCTCTAAATTTGTATGGATTACAGTGTCTTTATTAACTTTTCGAAAACTTGAAGGTTGTGTTGAAATAGGCTTCCAGTGGAGGGACAGAAATCTCTCAAGTTTTAGTTAAAATATATATTTTTGTAAGGTGAGTAAATGATGACAGAATTTTTGGGAAGAACATATCCCTTTAACTTTGTGTAAATATGGTAGAATCGATTACATTATTATGTTTGTTTGAAATCAACATTGGCACAAATGCTGTTGATAAAACCCAAATCATTCCATAAACAAATGACTTTAATGCATTTCTAATCACATTTTTCTTCTTTTAGCGAGTGTTTAGGTGGCTTGCCTCCAGCAGTAATGGAGTCCAGTTACCCATCAGCCTCTCTTGGTTTACCGAGCACTACTGCCCCTCCTGTCTTGGCTTCATCCTCAGCTAGCAGAGTGGAGTCATCGGCCACCACTCCTCTCGGTGTATGACCAAAACTCTTTTCATCACATTTACCATAGCTTGGCAAAATTTCACAGGCAAAATAAGGCATTTCATCTGGAATCTTCACAATCAGTTCCTCGTGCAGATTTTGCTCATGTTTAAGTTCACAGCTTTCACCGACAGAAAGCTGCTTGCTTTGAAAGTGATTTCTGTGTGAGTGTTGCTTCATGCATCCCTAAGCTCTTAACGCTGGCCCTTTTCGCCTGCACCTTAATTAGATTAGCTTGGTCCAGACCATCCAGAAACCAGAGCTGAACTGTTTTTATTCAGGATTCCTATGCTTATGGAAAATACCTGGAAATATCTAGAAATTTGATATTTCTTGTATTTGAGTTTTCCATGCCAGGAAGAGCAATAATGAGATAAAACATTATTTGAAATAACTAAAAGTTAAAATCTAAACTTTATTTCATCTAGTTGCTGAGGCTACATATCTCATTTTAATTGTTTAACTTAATGTAGTAAAATAACTAAAACTGAAATAAAAATGAATAAAAACTGATATAAAAAACAAAAAACACTAAAAATGACAAACAAAATCACTAAAAAATTAAAATTAAAACAGAAAATATAAAAATACCGAGTCTAAATATTAATAAAAACTATAGTAGTATCTCAGTGTTACTAAAATAAAACTGTTAGTTAAACCAAAAACTGAACTTAATGATTCGTTAGTGAATTGCTCTAAATTTGAACTAAATTAAAATCCAGTTATCAAGAATGTTTTAGTTGTAATGTTTCATTGGTCAAACCAGTTGTACCATTGAGTCCACATGAATCAGACCCCTGTTTTCAAGCAGAATAGAATTAGTCCAAAAAGTTGCTTTTATTCTAATCAAATTAACAGAATAGGTATTATCAGTTCATACTACTGCTAACACTCTCACAAGCAGACACGATGAGATCTGTTTTTTTGCAGTTTGGTCGGTCAGGTGATGTTTGACATACAAGGGCTGTCCGGAAAGTATCCAACCATGTAATATAAAAAGTAGAGATAATTGAAGAAGATACGAGATACAGGAAACACTGTACATAGGACAGTGACGCCTCAGTCATTGATTTTAATTTTGGCAAAAGCCAGAAGTCGCAGGGTGCCAAATCTGGGCTGATCATTGTCATGATGAAGCTGCCAATCACGAGTTGCCTAAAGCTCCAGCCGTTTTCATCATATTGCATCTCTCATCTCGTATTTTTCACATTAGCTAGCTGGATACTTTAAGGACAGCCCTCACATACCCCATTCTGGTGTCAAAACAAAGCAAATGCTCTGAAAAGTGTATTAAAAGGGATAGTTCACCCAAATTTCATTTTTGGGTGGAACATCCATGTAAACTATTTTGATGGTCTTCATATATCTATTTTTCGTTTCCCACAGAATGGATTCAGTGAAATGAGGATATCCAGCATACAGGAAGGTAATTGAGTTCTGTATTACCAGATACTCCATTTTTACCTGTACTTTCTTTGCTTGTTGAGTCTGTAGCCTAGGGCCACAATTTACATTTTTGACCGAAAATATCTGCAGCTGCTCCGTCCAGCATCCCTCAGCCTATATCCACAGCCCTGCCCACAGAGAATAGCTTGTCATCATCACTGTCATCTTCCTCCTCTTCAACAGCAGCGCCTGCCCTCAGCACAGCTCTTCCATCACTTAGCAGGTATGACTGACCACCCCATTCAAATTTCAATCTCATTAAAGGGGACATTGGGTGAAATTTTCACTTTTTTTAGCTTTTTTTTTTTGCATTTAATTGGGTTTCTGGAGTGTCTGCCAGTTCAGAAAAGCTGAAAAGGAAACACGCAGCCAGTTTATGGGCTGTCTGAGTCTGAAAATGTGTCATCCAGCGAGCTATTTCAATTTGCAGCCGGTTTCTACATGGATAGCTAGCTATTTGAATAAGACCAGCTCCAAGCCATGTTCAGAGTCCAGGGCAGCAAGTCATGCGTCTTGTGTCGACTCGCCCCACGTAAGAGAGGGGTGGAGTGAGTGAGCAGTAGCTCATTATCATTTAAAGAGACATGCACCAAAAACTGGTGACTGTGAACAGAGCTGCTTTTGACAAGGTAAAAAGAGTGTTTTACACTACCATTGAGGAATTTTAACCAAAGTATATTGCAGACATTTCATGAAAACCCTAAAGAACCACACCAACTTGTGGAAAATGGGCATCCGATGTCCCCTTTAAATATTCATGAGAGAAGAATAACATTCATGAGAAGCAGTCAGTCTCCTTATGGTCTTATGATTGCTTGTTTTTCTCAGTCACGTGAGCAGCATTAACTCTCCTGGATCTTCTGCGCCCACCAGCTCTTCCCTGAGCGTAAGTGTCTTGTGAGGCTCCTCCCATTTCCAGCGTTTCCCTCTTTACCTGAGCTTCTCTGCCTTATTTGTCCTGGTTTCAGCAATGAGCTTCTCTTGTTTTTTTGTATTATGGAAAAGTGTGACTGGATCAGTGTTAAATTGAATTGAAATGCTTATTTTAGACGCAGATGGGCACTGATATGAATGTGAGCCTGTCCACGTACTCTGGCGCTGTGTCGAGTGTATCCAGCTCGACGGTCAACTCAAATGGCCTGAGCACTGGAACCCAAAGCCTCCACGCTAACGGCGCATCCGCTCCCTCTGCTGTCCGTTCTGCACCACTGCAGACCAACATCACACCCTCCAACACCTCTGGTCAGTCACAAAAACTTCAACATGATTATAGTGATGCAGCAGAGTTGGCAATATTTTTATGATGATTATTTATTATTAAAAAAATGTATAAACTAAATGTTATGTCAATCTGTAAATAGTTTTTTTTTTTCCTTGTTTCCAATTTTTTTCCCTATATCTTCAGGTAAAGCTCCTCCTAACCTGGCTCAAGGAGTGCCGCCGCTGCTGGCCAGTCAGTATATCATGGGTCCTGGTGGCCTCCTTCCTGCTTACCCGGTTAGTGTATGGCTGATCTGCTCTCAGATAGAGGAAGCAAAATTTTTATATATACACTCTCTCACTTTATCTTTATCCTTTGCTGAAGTGTCATCTCACTTGCATCTCAGTGATGGTACTGACCTGTCTTGTACACGTTTCTGATCTTTCTGTGCCTTCTCATTCCTAAAGCCATTCTATGGATATGAGGACCTACAGATGATGCAGTCCCGCCTGCCCATGGTAACCATTTCATAGTAAATTGCTTGTTTTCACACTCTTTTGACAAAGCACTTCCTCCTATTAATAAAAATATTTTTTTCCTATTTACCCCAAAATAATTTCTACTCCGTAGTAGAGGTCTGCACGGGCTTTAAACTGAAGCCCGAACCCGAGATCGTCCGACCCGACCTGACCCGAGCGGCACAGTTAAATTTAAAGCCACGCCCCCAAACCCGAAATCTTTTTTTCCCCCCACAACGAATAGCCAATTTTTAAAAAAATGCTGTATTTCACGATTGCATGCAATGGTCAGTAAACAAATGCATGTAAAGAAAGAGATTGAGTCCACATGAATCAGACCCCTGTTTTCAAGCAGAATAGAATTAGTCCAAAAAGTTGCTTTTATTCTAATCAAATGAACAGAATAGGTATTATCAGTTCATACTACTGCTAACACTCTCACAAGCAGACACGATGAGATCTGTTTTTTTGCAGTTTGGTCGGTCAGGTGATGTTTGACATACAAGGGCTGTCCGGAAAGTATCCAACCATGTAATATAAAAAGTAGAGATAATTGAAGAAGATACGAGATACAGGAAACACTGTACATAGGACAGTGACGCCTCAGTCATTGATTTTAATTTTGGCAAAAGCCAGAAGTCGCAGGGTGCCAAATCTGGGCTGATCATTGTCATGATGAAGCTGCCAATCACGAGTTGCCTAAAGCTCCAGCCGTTTTCATCATATTGCATCTCTCATCTCGTATTTTTCACATTAGCTAGCTGGATACTTTAAGGACAGCCCTCACATACCCCATTCTGGTGTCAAAACAAAGCAAATGCTCTGAAAAGTGTATTAAAAGGGATAGTTCACCCAAATTTCATTTTTGGGTGGAACATCCATGTAAACTATTTTGATGGTCTTCATATATCTATTTTTCGTTTCCCACAGAATGGATTCAGTGAAATGAGGATATCCAGCATACAGGAAGGTAATTGAGTTCTGTATTACCAGATACTCCATTTTTACCTGTACTTTCTTTGCTTGTTGAGTCTGTAGCCTAGGGCCACAATTTACATTTTTGACCGAAAATATCTGCAGCTGCTCCGTCCAGCATCCCTCAGCCTATATCCACAGCCCTGCCCACAGAGAATAGCTTGTCATCATCACTGTCATCTTCCTCCTCTTCAACAGCAGCGCCTGCCCTCAGCACAGCTCTTCCATCACTTAGCAGGTATGACTGACCACCCCATTCAAATTTCAATCTCATTAAAGGGGACATTGGGTGAAATTTTCACTTTTTTTAGCTTTTTTTTTTTGCATTTAATTGGGTTTCTGGAGTGTCTGCCAGTTCAGAAAAGCTGAAAAGGAAACACGCAGCCAGTTTATGGGCTGTCTGAGTCTGAAAATGTGTCATCCAGCGAGCTATTTCAATTTGCAGCCGGTTTCTACATGGATAGCTAGCTATTTGAATAAGACCAGCTCCAAGCCATGTTCAGAGTCCAGGGCAGCAAGTCATGCGTCTTGTGTCGACTCGCCCCACGTAAGAGAGGGGTGGAGTGAGTGAGCAGTAGCTCATTATCATTTAAAGAGACATGCACCAAAAACTGGTGACTGTGAACAGAGCTGCTTTTGACAAGGTAAAAAGAGTGTTTTACACTACCATTGAGGAATTTTAACCAAAGTATATTGCAGACATTTCATGAAAACCCTAAAGAACCACACCAACTTGTGGAAAATGGGCATCCGATGTCCCCTTTAAATATTCATGAGAGAAGAATAACATTCATGAGAAGCAGTCAGTCTCCTTATGGTCTTATGATTGCTTGTTTTTCTCAGTCACGTGAGCAGCATTAACTCTCCTGGATCTTCTGCGCCCACCAGCTCTTCCCTGAGCGTAAGTGTCTTGTGAGGCTCCTCCCATTTCCAGCGTTTCCCTCTTTACCTGAGCTTCTCTGCCTTATTTGTCCTGGTTTCAGCAATGAGCTTCTCTTGTTTTTTTGTATTATGGAAAAGTGTGACTGGATCAGTGTTAAATTGAATTGAAATGCTTATTTTAGACGCAGATGGGCACTGATATGAATGTGAGCCTGTCCACGTACTCTGGCGCTGTGTCGAGTGTATCCAGCTCGACGGTCAACTCAAATGGCCTGAGCACTGGAACCCAAAGCCTCCACGCTAACGGCGCATCCGCTCCCTCTGCTGTCCGTTCTGCACCACTGCAGACCAACATCACACCCTCCAACACCTCTGGTCAGTCACAAAAACTTCAACATGATTATAGTGATGCAGCAGAGTTGGCAATATTTTTATGATGATTATTTATTATTAAAAAAATGTATAAACTAAATGTTATGTCAATCTGTAAATAGTTTTTTTTTTTCCTTGTTTCCAATTTTTTTCCCTATATCTTCAGGTAAAGCTCCTCCTAACCTGGCTCAAGGAGTGCCGCCGCTGCTGGCCAGTCAGTATATCATGGGTCCTGGTGGCCTCCTTCCTGCTTACCCGGTTAGTGTATGGCTGATCTGCTCTCAGATAGAGGAAGCAAAATTTTTATATATACACTCTCTCACTTTATCTTTATCCTTTGCTGAAGTGTCATCTCACTTGCATCTCAGTGATGGTACTGACCTGTCTTGTACACGTTTCTGATCTTTCTGTGCCTTCTCATTCCTAAAGCCATTCTATGGATATGAGGACCTACAGATGATGCAGTCCCGCCTGCCCATGGTAACCATTTCATAGTAAATTGCTTGTTTTCACACTCTTTTGACAAAGCACTTCCTCCTATTAATAAAAATATTTTTTTCCTATTTACCCCAAAATAATTTCTACTCCGTAGTAGAGGTCTGCACGGGCTTTAAACTGAAGCCCGAACCCGAGATCGTCCGACCCGACCTGACCCGAGCGGCACAGTTAAATTTAAAGCCACGCCCCCAAACCCGAAATCTTTTTTTTCCCCCACAACGAATAGCCAATTTTTTTAAAAATGCTGTATTTCACGATTGCATGCAATGGTCAGTAAACAAATGCATGTAAAGAAAGAGAATCATTAAGGCTCGGCCAGTTCAGAAGGCAAAAGAAAAAACACTTACCAGTTAAATTAATTAAATAAATTCTGCCGAGTTTTTGAATGGTTGTATACGAATGGTTGTAGACAATAATTCTTCCATCGTGCAAATTATGGTCATTTTTGTCAGTTAAGGCTCGTTAGCATTCGGCCTGCTTTAAATCAGACACAGAGATGCAGTGCGGTAAGATCGCATTTATTTGAATTAATTAATTATATCATTTATTTGAATTAGCGAGAGGGATGAAAGTTGCGTGTGTGAACCTGCATCTGCGCGTCTCTCTCTACAAGCAATGAGGCTTAGTTACTTCAAAAACAGCGATTTTACCCCCTCATCGCAGAGAAATATAAAATTGCAAGCCAGTAGCCTGTCGAAGCTATTTTACTAATAAAAGTTTCTGTGCTGTGTTGTCGTGTGCAATAATGTGTGTGTGTGCGTGTGTCTATGAAAGCAGCGTAGCCTACTGCATATAGTTTGTTTAGCTATAAACCTGAGCCCAACCCAAAGCTATTCATTAAACATTACCCGAAACCCGAAAGTATTTTGGGACTCGTCAGGCTCGGGTCGGGTAGCAGACCTCTTCTCAGTAGGGCTGCACATTTTGGGGAATAAAAATAATTGCTAGAGATGCATCGATCGACCGGCCAGGGTCTGGAATCAGCTGATTTTTCACATGATCGGCCTGGACCGGTGACCGGTCAGTCAGTGTCACGTCTTGCCAATTCCTAGCCAGTCCATTTTGACGTCACAGCTACGCTCACATCTGCATGTAAACATGTCGTCGGTTTGGAAGTTCTTCACTGTAAGTGAAGACGACACACAGTTTGCAATTTGTAATACGTGTAGAGCCAAAGTAACTGTGGGGGAACCACAGGGCTCAATTAATGCTTGTCCAGGACAAGTACATTTTTAAAGGGGCAAGTGAGAGAGAATTTTACTTGCCCGACCGGACAAGAAGCCTGATTAAAATTTCAATAACAAACATAACTAGGGAAGCACTGAAACTTGGCCACCAAAAAATTTTGCGCGAGAATGATTATGATTTTACTGCATTCTGCGACTGGTAATGCATTGATGTTGTGTCAGAAGAGGCTCACACGGCCTGAGTAAGTGTTTGAGAGAGACTCGTGCAGAAATCAAAACAAATGAGCGCAACAGCACACACAGTAACTGCAGTGTGCGTCTAGTAAGTTATATAAAAAAAGTAGAAAGAAAAAATGTATGATATAGGTAAGCAACATTATACGACCATGATGTTTCTCCGAATATCAGCATGACTGCAATGTGACACTGATTTTATACAATAGTAGTATTCAATAAACAAGAAGTTCAAATTAAGTGACTTACATTTTAGACACAATATTTACTGTTTTTGCTCAATTTCACAAATGAAAATAGTTCCAATCAAAGCCACAGCAGAACTGTCTACGAGCAACACAGCGGTGTTTCGTTACTGAATGAATCCACAGTTTTGAACAAATCGAGTGAGTCAATGATTCAGTAACCCATTTACAAAGTCACTTGCCTCGTTTCTGAATGATTCAGCCGTTTGAATTAATTGGTTGGATCAGTGACTCACTTATTAAAACTCATTATTTATGCATTTGCAATTTTGCCGTGTAAATGCATTTATGGCACCTCGGCTTTATCAAACAGTCTGTGTAAATACATCTTATGGCACTTCAGATGCAGCTACTGTGTTTCCTGCAGTTAAAAAATATGGAGTATGTTGATACTGATTTCATTTAAATGGTAACAACTCCACATTCTTATTATTCTAACAGAATTAAGTGAAACGATGTAAGAATTTGATGTGAAAGATAACACACATCAAATAAGGATAGGGAAAAAATGCCCATTTATAAACAATGGGAAATGACATCTGTTTTGTTATATACAGCAACTCATTTATACCTCTTTCCAGTCACAGAGCACTTTATTTTGATAGTTGTTTACGTGAGAGAATTATCTGTAATTTTTGTCCAGATTAGGGGAATTGTAACATTTAACTTCTCTTATGTACATTTTTTAGTATTGAAAAAAAAAAGTAGTGTTTTGTTTGTATATACTGTCAGTTATAGTTTTTAGAAAATTGCATATAATTTTTGGCAAAAATCGATATCGGCAGATCACACAAAAAAAACGGAAATTGAAAATCAGAATCGGCCAAGACAATTGCAATCGGTGCATCTCTAATAATTGCTGCTTTTCTAAAAAAAAAATTAAGCTCCAAGTTCGCTGTGCTTGTTTGTGCTGCATAATTTGGACACAATTTTTATTTAATCAAATTTGTATCAATATTAGTTGTAGTGCTAAATAAAACAATAAGAAATTTTAATATTGTAATATTAACTATTCAGATATTTCACAGTATATAAAAAGAGTGTTTTAAGAAAATATATGTTTTTTACAGTACAGCTGTACAATTGTCTATTGATTTTCGAACATTAAACCAAGCTTTTATGGCGGAAACCCGCAGCGAGCCGTTAAAGCTTCTCTGGTTGACAGCAGCTTTTTTGAAAGTGCTTTTCATTATTGCAGAAAGATGTTGGCACATATTGTCCCTAATGCATGTTCAACTCAAACTCAAGAACATGCAGAGATGAGTTGATGGGGAGGAGCTTTTACTGTGGTGTTAATATGATAAATTGACTAAATGATGTTAATTTTTATTATTGGATGACCTGTTCCTGGAGCTTTATTTCTCATAGATTAAATTAATTTGTTTTTTTGGTCACTTTTCTATGTAGGATTATTATGGCATGACTTTCCCTGGCACAGCACTAGCTGGCAGAGATGGAGGATTAGCAAACAATCCCTACTCAGGTAAGCAGCCATCGTTTAGGGCTCAGTGCTAAGGATTTTTTCTACTGGCCCAGTTGGGTCAGTGGTGCAAATTTTTACTGGCCCTGCCAACATTTTCATTGGCCCTGCCACAGAAAAATAAAATAGTTATCTTTTATTCTAATAAATAAGCTTATATAATACCTAAATTTTAGATACTAATTACATTTTACAATTCTCGATTCTAATTTCGATACCACAGCCAAAACTACTAGCCTGACAAATATAGTTCAAACATTATTAAAGACAAGTGAACAGTCAATAAATAAGAACAAATGAACAAATTACATACAATAGCACAACTGAATATATAGAACAAAGATACAAAGGAAATGATGCTTTGGGGCAATCAGCAGACGGGCTGAATGAGACGCAAATTCACGCTCTGCCAGCAGGTGGCGCTTATGGAACAGCAGCACAGCGTTTCCTTGGTTACCACTGTAATCAAAGCAGCACCACTTTAAATGCATTATACAGGGGCAAGATGAAAAGAAAATGCAATGTAAACTTTTCTGAAAACAGTCAGTTCCCCTCAGAGATACATTCATATAAACCCCCAATTCAACATTTAGTATTTTCTTCCAATATTTTGCACATCGTGAACTGTGATCTTGCTCTTCCTGCAAGTATTTTCTCTTCTTTGCGTTCACCTTCAGTGTCTCTGGCCTCTGTTAACGGCTGTGTACACACTTTGTAATATTTCCACACAAATGATTTTTTGGAAAATGATTGCAGTTTGTGTGCAAGCCTGGAACAGAAATGATTGAGATAAAAAAATAAAACAATAAATAAAAAAAGGTCATTCGACCGGCACTCCACTGTATAAATGAAATCTAGATTAATCAATGATAAAGCTACAAAGTTACTCACAAAGACTGGTATTTTGACATACTTTTGTATGTATTTGTCTGTTCAAGCGCAAGAAGGTGAGGAAAGAAACACAATTCGGGTCTTGCACGTTGTCAGAGACGCATCTCTCTGTGTGCGTGCGGTACACACAGAACACTGTGCGTGTACTGAATGCAATTGTATTTCACATCTTGCTTGGATGCTTTAAAATCGCTTGAATTTTAAAATTAGCAAGGCTTAAAAACACGTTCAAATATATTTCCGTGATGACGCAGCAGTGGCTCGATCAAATTTGTCAACTGTCCAAGGCGTCTTTCACGCTGGCCCCGGTACTATTGTCAAGCCCTGGTTGTTGTTGATTTTAAAGCACAAAGATTGTTATGCTAGTGCAAAAAGGACAAGAGTTATTACAATCCAGTACTTGTTCAGTCTAAAAGACTCTTCTGTCTTGACTTGCTCGTACAGGTGAGCCTACCAAATTTGGCCGCAGCGACTCAAACTCCCCAGCCCCTGCCACCAGTCTCTCCTCAGTGCCCCCCTCACAGTCTCAACAGAGTGCTGTCCCCCCTCAAAATCAAGGGCCACAGAGCGCAGGTCAAGCCCAGCAGGGTCAGACCCAGGCCTTCCTCAACCCCACTCTGCCTCCAGGTTACGGCTACACCAGCCTGCCCTACTACCCTGGGGTGCCAGGAATGCCCAGTGCCTTCCAGTATGGTCCCACTGTCTTCATGCCTCCAGCATCCACAAAGCAGCACAGCATGGGCCCGTCCAGCCAGTACCAACACCAGGCCGGATACAGCCAGCACACGTATGGCCCAGGTAAGTGTTACAGGCTACTGAATTGAGGTTTTAACCCTGGAAAGCCTGACATATGAAATAACACACTACTTAAAATGCATATAAATATCAGTTGTCACTATATCACCCAATAATACTTATAGGGGACATCGGATGCCCATTTTCTACAAGTTGGGATGATTCTTTAGGGTCTTCATGAAATGTCTAACATATTTTGGTTAAAATTCCTCAAAGGTAGTGTAAAACAACACCATTTTTACCTCGTCAAAAACAGCTTTGTACACAGCGACCCATTTCGGTGCATGTCTCTTTAAATGATATTGAGCTACTGCTTACTCCACCCCTCAAAATTAATCCACTGCGTCTTCAGCGGCTGTGTTTCACACTGCGTGTCAGCTTCACTTCGTCACTTTAGCTGCAGACTCGTGAGACTGAATAATACGAGACGTTGTCGTTACTACAGCTGATAAAATGCCAGACAGTGTACAGCTAGCTGAGGGTGGAAATATGCTAATACGGGACAGTCCGTCAGCAGCTGTGGGCGGAGCCTAATCAAAACTGCTTGATAATTGAGACTATAGGTTTTTTGGGGATTAAAAAAAGGAGTGAATGGATTTTTATCACTGTAGGGTGGTTGTGTCCACACATTGCTAAGACACATCTATATGCAAACCTGTAAGAGCAAAACATTTAATGCAATGCAATACAATGATGATTGAAATATGAACAAATAAACATTCCTCAAAAGCCTTATGGATCATATTTGATACATTTTAACATGATTTTCTAAAAAGTATTGTATGGATAATCATGTAAACAAGTTTATTTAGTCTATTAAATGGTCATTTTGAAATATGACTAACATTATAAAAGTCATTCTTACATTTACTATATAAAAATATTTAAGATTTCACTGTAAAAAAGTGTACCACAACTTGATGGTGGACATTTTTAGAATTATACTTAAAGGATTTTTACTTTCTAGAAGTATAAACTAGACAGAAGTATACTTAGGCGATAGAAGGCATGTAGTAAATTGTGTACAACAGGTTTTTCAGTAAAATTGATAGATAAAGTTGATGACAGAATTGATAATTTAGAAGTCTTCGAAGTATATGATACTGTAGGATTTTGAGGGTCCTAAAATGTGAATCATTGGGGCTGTAAAATGAACTTCCTTATTTGAAATCTCTTATTGTCTCCTAAGGCTTTGATGAGTTGTCCCAAGCTCATGCTGGAGGAGATTACGGGAAAGGAGGATATGGAGGTTGCTCCCAGTCCCAGGCCAAAGCAGTCAGCAACAGCTCTGGAAAAGGTAGATTTTACACACTCACAGTTTATGTACAGACATTGTTGTTGTTGGTCTAAGGCTGCAACTAGCAATTATATTGAGTCATGTTTTCTTCAGCACATAACTGGCATTTTACTGTTAAATGCCGGTTATGTGCTGATGAAAACATGACTCAAATGCATTAAACACATCTGTCAAATGTGTACATAGAAATATATAAAAACTATAAATTACTGCTTTGAAGTGGCGACTACTAAATGTTTCCCGTGCACAGCGCTAAGATGTGATTTGATCATCAAAGGGTCATGCTAACTTCTGGTTGGCCTTAAAAAGTTTTCCCTGCAGTTCTTTGGAAATCTTACTAAACAGGACTGTAGCAACTGTACAAAGCTTGCAAATGTGTTGAATAAAGTCATATTTAAGATGATTTCAATTGAACATTTGAAACCTTTTCTTAGCATTAGGACTGTCTGGATCTGCGAGTTCAGAACTCACTGGAACAGTGTACAGCAAGACCCAGGTGAGCTTTACATTTCTGCTTGTTTCCTACGCGTTTCCTATTTTTAGGTTTACTTTATCCTTATAAATAATTTCGTTTTACATGACCACTTTCCACTCTCTGTATATCTCTTCATATCCACCTTATTTTTCAACATTGCGAAAGCTACTTCCGATTTATTAGACTACCGAATTATTAGCGTCTATAGGTAAATAACCTGAAGAATAAAGTGTTGTAAATGGTAAAACTGCTATCAGTATATTTATGATGACGATAATAAATTTAAATGATAAATACCTGTTTGCGACATCAAGCAGCATAACTGACTGGTTTTGTACAGCTAAAATAATTAAGCTGCTGACGCCAGAAGCTTTGCACATTCAGTGTAAAAATGGCTGCACCCGCATATATATATATGTGTATATATATATATATATATATATATATATATATATATATATAAATATACACACACACATATATACAGTGACATGCGAAAGTTTGGGAACCCCTTGCAGAATCTGTGAATACCGTATTGGCCCAAATATAAGACGACCCCCCTTTTTCCAGATGTACCTTTTGGAAAAAGGCTTTTTAAAAACCAAATCTTGTTTTTTCTCAGTAAAACACATTTTGTCTTCAATTATTTTCATATTGCATATTTTTCCTATTTTAATTTTTGTTTTGAAAGTATGGTAAAAACTGGTAAAATGTACCAACAATCGCATTAAAAAAATATACACTTTTTGATATACCATATTAAAAAAAAGCAGGTAGCCCATCTGAATTAGGACATTTATGCTATCCATCTAATAGTAGCCTACCAAAATCCTATTAACAGTAGAAGTTAAATCTTACTGTAGTCTTAAAATCTGGGTACTGTCTTACGTTTTAAAATCACAAAGGGAGTTTGGTCTCATCAGGCTAACCTGACAGTCACGACTCATGCAGCTGTAAGGTTTTCTTTTTCTTTTGTTTTTACTCGCAATCTTTACAACACGCATTACATTACGTATTTCATGGCACACTCGTTTTATGCGTATTTGGCGCCACCTATTGTTGTGGGTGTATTATTGACATGTCAAAGTCTAGACCCTGAATATACGACGACCGCGTTTTTTCAGATGTATTTCCAAGAAAAAAAAACGTCGTCTTATATTCGGGTCAATACGGTATAATGTGGGGCTGAGTTTTTCACATGACACATAAACGATGATATTTCAAAGAGTCAATTCTGCTGTTTTCCACATGCACCGTGATCTCTGGCAGTTCATTACAGTGTTTCCCCTGCCATTATTTTAGAGGGGCGGCCGGCGCCCCTTGAAGGTCAAGTTAATTTTATTTAATTATATTTTCTCTATAGCCCCAGATCACAACAGAAGTCATTTAAAGTTACCTTTCCGATAGAACCGGTCTATACCTTGTTCTTTTATTAAACAAACGAAATAGCCTTATGTTATTTATCTTATTTACACAACGGCATGTCATTTAGGTCTCTACATCAGTGTTTCCCAACCGGGGTGCCGTCTGTCGAGAGCAGGAGTGCCGTGTAAAAAATCCTTTTTTAATATTTTTAAATTGCTAAAATGTTCATAAAAGCAGCTATTATATAATATCAATTTCTGATGTCGCTAATAATTAGAGATGCACTGAAATTCCGGCTGCCGAAAATTAGTTCATCGCTCAGGATTCACTTTCACGTGGTGTGACGCTCTGCGTATTATCTCGCTCTATGCGCGTGTGTGCTCCGCTCATATACCGTTCATGCTCAACGGAACAGCAAAGTTCACTCAAAAATCAAAAAACATCTATGTAGTACAGTATTGTTTCTGTCTGCAATAGCCCTACTGTGCTGTAACAAGGTGTGATAAATGGGCAACTCTGGTAATGCTGCCCTCTCATTCATTGATCTGCTAACCATTATGCTCACGTGTCCTCTGATAATAAGCACTTTCTAGGATTAAACATTATTTGGATAAGTTTTAAATCAAGCTAAACTGTAAAATAAAAAATACACTGAGTGAGCAAAACTTTGCTTGATTACCATTATAGCTAGCAATCTCAGTGTTTACATATGAATAAAAGCCTAAATTAAATCTGTCATATAAATTGGTCTTTTCATTAGAAATTAGCCTGCTGATTGCCACAATTGATGGACAATTTTTTTATAATATTAAAAATATCTGTATGACAGTATATTCTGCAGTTCTTCCCTGCTGTACCGAATATCTATACTTTTCAAATTATATCGAAGTTAGAAATTCAAATATTGTGACAATTAATTTTGTAGGGTGCCACAAATTTGTTAATTTCCAAAGGGTGCCGCGACTAAAAGGTTGGGAAACACTGCTCTACGTTATGGTCGCTCTCTCTGTATCACACACAGTGTAGTTCCGCCCCGATGCGCGGGCGTGCGCACACACACTCACACGCACACAAGGGTGCACACTCCCACTAGTGCTGTAACAAGGTGTGATAAATGGGCAACTCTGGTAATGCTGCCCTCTCATTCATTGATCTGCTAACCATTATGCTCACGTGTCCTCTGATAATAAGCACTTTCTAGGATTAAACATTATTTGGATAAGTTTTAAATCAAGCTAAACTGTAAAATAAAAAATACACTGAGTGAGCAAAACTTTGCTTGATTACCATTATAGCTAGCAATCTCAGTGTTTACATATGAATAAAAGCCTAAATTAAATCTGTCATATAAATTGGTCTTTTCATTAGAAATTAGCCTGCTGATTGCCACAATTGATGGACAATTTTTTTATAATATTAAAAAGATCTGTATGACAGTATATTCTGCAGTTCTTCCCTGCTGTACCGAATATCTATACTTTTCAAATTATATCGAAGTTAGAAATTCAAATATTGTGACAATTAATTTTGTAGGGTGCCACAAATTTGTTAATTTCCAAAGGGTGCCGCGACTAAAAGGTTGGGAAACACTGCTCTACGTTATGGTCGCTCTCTCTGTATCACACACAGTGTAGTTCCGCCCCGATGCGCGGGTGTGCGCACACACACTCACACGCACACAAGGGTGCACACTCCCACTAGTATTTGTAAATATTAAGCCGCAAAATGACTATTTAAATATGAATTTGTGTCTCTGTGTTAATGAATGGCAGACGTGCGGTTTTGTTTACCACATGTACTGAAGCGCGCGTGATGCTTGCGGTGATTTTAACGTCTGCCTTCTCACTGAATGAGGACATAAATACATGAACATCTCCAGAACTGCTCTGAGAGTCACTTCATGAGCATTTGACCATTTCATTTGAGTAAAACTATCCTTATATCATATACACACAGAAACGTAAAGGTATTCACGGCAACCCGTCAAAATAAAAGTTTGGTTTAACTTGAAGGCATTGCGGCAGAAATATATTATTGTTCAGTAGAATGTAAGTAATAGGCTGCTACTACTAAAATGATTATAACCTTATTTTTAAAGAATAATCATACAATATTTATTCAATGTTTTAATTGTAACATTAAATGACCTTTATTTTCCATAAAATAATTTTTTTTTAATTTTCATTACTTAAAAGATAGATTAAATGAATATTTTATGTCTTAAAAATGTAAATTCACAACACAGAATTTCTGAGCAAAAAATCATAAGGCTATTGTAAGAGTAAATGAAACTTGTTTTTATGCTTTATGCTTTCGGAATTTGGTAACAATAAAACACAAGGTTGGAAAAAAATAAAACACGTAATTTTTGTTAAACTTAATAAATTGATGTTTCCCCTAGCCGTAAACCTAGGGGAAACACTGCATTATGATGTATAATAAACATTTCCTATCACATAGTATTCTATTCTGGAACAAATTAGCTTTTTTTCGAGATTTTTAGTGCAGATATTAGTGTGTGTGTGTGTGTGTGTGTGTGTGTGTGTGTGTGTGTGTTCTGCAATTCTAAAATATTGATTTAATGTTATACACAGTAATTGTTATGCTTACATTTAGGCAGAACCTTAATTTTTTTGTATTATTTTGAAGTGAAATAAGTAAATTACTGTGAACAACATCAGTATTTTAGAACTGCAGAATACACACACACACACACACACACACACAAATATTTGCATGTTCCAGATTTGAATACTAGGCTATGTGATAGGAAATGTTTATTATACATTATAATGAACTGCCAGAGATTGTGGTGAATGTGAATTGACTCTTTGTGTGTGTGTGTGTGTGTGTGTGTGTGTGTGTGTGTGTGTATTCTGCAATTCTAAAATATTGATTTAATGTTATACACAGTAATTGTTATGTTTACATTTAGGCAGAACCTTAATTTTTTTGTATTATTTTGAAGTGAAATAAGTAAATTACTGTGAACAACATCAGTATTTTAGAACTGCAGAATACACACACACACACACACACACACACAAATATTTGCATGTTCCAGATTTGAATACTAGGCTATGTGATAGGAAATGTTTATTATACATTATAATGAACTGCCAGAGATTGTGGTGAATGTGAATTGACTCTTTGAAATATCATTGTTTATGTGTCATGTGAAAAACCCATATATATATATATATATATATACACACACACAGGGTGCGATTTGTGAAAAAAGCAGAGGGAGGGATGATTTTGAAAACTTTTTTTCCGAGAAAGGCTTTAAAGTAACCTAATGTTAGTGTAATCTGTTAAAGCACATCATAAACCCGTCTTTTTAAGTACCAGATAATGTGTCATGTCACAAAATGTTTTAATATGACTGAAACGGTAGGCTATTTAACGTGATCACAATTTAATAAAAACATTACGTTTAATTTCAATGGTTATCCAAACAACTAATAAATTATATAGGAAAGTGAGCAAAGAACATTTACAGTATCAACTGAGCTTTTTGAAACTCTGAATCAGTTAAACCATTGCGTTGCAAAATGATTCACTTTTTCGAAGCGCTTCAATCGGATCGCGTATCGGGACTACAAAGCACGTATTGCGAATCATTTGATTCAGATCGGGACTTCAAAGTGCGTATCGCAAATCATTTGATTCAGATCGGGACTTCAAAGCGTGTATCGCAAATCATTTGATTCAGATCGGGACTTCAAAGCGGGTAAAAGTTATTCATAGTCGAGTTCGTGGTCACCAGGATCAATGGCACGGATAAATTTTAGTTATTATTAGAATAATCCTGGCCTGTCCCTGCTCTCTTGGCCGCATGGCAGGCTAATAATTGTATGGCTGTGGTCCATTAAACGTGTATGATTAAACATTTACAATTTCCTCAGCGTCTGAACTGTCATTGCGATCGCACAATCAGCTTGTAACACTCCAAAGAGAAAGGAAAACTTGAAATCGCATCATATGACCCCTTTAATTTAATTTTGAAATTAACATTTTAAAATCGTATTAATATTAGAAACTAAATATTCCTTTTTTTTTATATACTTATGGGGTCCTTGCAGGGCCATTAATCTCATTTCTCTTCTCTGACCCTTCTAGTCGTTTGACAAGCAGGGTTTCCCTACAGCAGCCGGCCCTGCGTTCAGCCTGCCCTCAGCTCTGGGAGGAACCGGCCCGCTTAACCCCGCAGGTGCCCCCGGATATGTCCCCGCACCCTTCCTTCACATACTGCCCCATCAGCAGCCCCCCTCACAGTTAATGCACCACCACATGGCTCAAGACACACAGGTACATCATGCCTACAAGTATTCACAATCAAATGCTCAGAGGTGTTTCGGAAATGTTTTAAAGCTTTTTCCTATGAAGCAGTTTGTGTCTTAACTCTGTGAAATGGAAGTTTTTTCAATTTTATTATTATTTTAAAATAATAATAAAAAAAGTGTTTTGAGTACTGTTTGATACATCAGGCTTTTATGGCTCATATATGATATAGGAGAATATGGCGCTGATATGGAGAGAAAAAAAACCCAGTTTTATTCAGGGGCCCAAATGGAACAACAATATGAAATTTGGTGCAGTTGCTTATATCTAAATGGCCAAAAAGATGGATTTATGTTAACTCTTAATGTGTACTCTTAACAGTCTACTTAAAATGCATATAAATATTAGCCCTCTCATTGTATCTCTCAATAATATGATAAATGCTTAGTTTTATCATCAAAGTGCTGTAGAATTTCCTTTGGGGGCAAAACAATGCAGAGTAACACGATGAATGTTATTCAGAAGCCTGATTTATCAAATTTAATGCATTTTAACGTGATTTTTCTATTTAATGATGTATGGATAATCAAGTAAACCCAAGTAGCTTCAGTCCAGAAAATGTTCACTGCATAAAGGTGTGAACCACAACCTGAAGGGGGACACTTATACAATTATACTCCAATGCCTTTTCCTTGTTAAACTTCAGTATAAACTCTCAAACAGGTGATGGAAGGCATGTAGTAGATTGTGTGCAACAGGGTTTTCAGCAAAAATTTTTGATAATGTTAATTTGCATATTAAATATGATCCAGTAAGCTTTTTAGGGTTAATGTTGACTCTTTTTGTCCTCTGCAGGGCCAACGCAGTCAGGCCAACAGCATGCAGAAGAGTCAGGGCAAGTCCAACTACAGCAGCTCTCCATACTGGGCTAACTGAATGCGCCGTTTATACCGTTACCCACATAAACGCCCGAATCTGTGTGTGCACACTGTCCTGCCTCTAACATGAAATGCACACTCGCACAAACACACTCCGTATCAGTTGTCCCCCGTCCCCCTCCTCCAACGTTCTCCTCTGCTTTTTTCCTTTTCTGAATTAGGTTTTCCATGTAAGATATTTATGTAAGTATTTATATATATATACTGTAGATGTTAAGAAGCCGAACATTAGATGTGTTTGCTCCATTTTATTTTTTTGAAGGACTTTTTTTTTTTTTTTACTTTTTAAAAACTGCAGAGATGTAGCGAAAAATTAAAAGGAAAAGCATGAGGAAAACTACAGAGACATTGCAATGAGAACTAGAGCACTGATGGCGGAGGAGGGTGAACTGTGGGGTTTCATCCATTCAGACATCTCGAGGGGCTTCACAAGCATTGAGAGCGCACCACTCTTGACTCTTTTCCTCTAGGGATAGTTCTCCTGTACAGTGGTTCTGAAATTAATTTCTGTCGCCTGAAAGAAAGGAAAACAGCCCATACATTTTATATTTTACTCTTGTTGCCCTCTGAATAAAGGTTCTGAGCTATTCACTATGTTGTGTGTCTCTTATTTGCAAAGTGCTGCTTGTGACCGTTTTTAGATGAATCCATGTGGGATGCATCTTTAAACTGTTAGTGGAATTTTTTTATTATTTTTAGTTTTTCTTAGTGGAATTGTAATTGCTTGGTTTTAACTCAACTCCATTTTAAGTTACATTTTAGCATTGTTTCTGTGTTTTTAAGTTTGTAAACATTAACGTGAAATGTTGTTTGATTGCAAGTTTGAACTTGGCTAATTTTCTCAGTTTACTGCCGTTACCTTGTAATCTCAAAATTATTAATATCATTTTTGCCATTGCAGTAACAAAGAAGCTGATGTTTTTCATAATTTTACCCAAAAATGTAATTTGTGCATCTGTAAAAAAATAAATGAATTAAATAAATAATAGAAACTCCACAGAAAAGAATAAAGACAAAATTCAACCCGTTTCATATTTGCTGATGTATTACAAACTGCTATGATAACAGGAAAGACAAGCATGAAAACAAAAATGTATACACTTCCTGCTGCTCCCGTCCATGTATTTATAAAAGTGTCTAATGTAGAACTATTCATTGTTAAAGTAATTTTCTCTCCTGGTTAAATAAAGGCAAATCAATCATCTTAACAGATTCACAGGGCAAAGGCTCTTCAGGCTTGAGTTAGTTCAGGGCTTTAGGTACTTTATCTCATCTAAGCTGGTTCTGTTCAAGGAGTTTGAAAGGTGGTGTGTCACAGTGACACTCTCTAATAATTCTGCATTCTATCTTCCTGGAGATGACATGAAAACCATAAGCATTCAATGTACAGCAGTGGTTCTGAACTTCTCCCTCTATTGTCCAACACCATGTCTGAAGCCGCCATATTAGCTAAATATTTTTTTATTTTTGGTATTTCTGCTGTAATTGTGACGATGCCGTTTATTTAATCAATGTTTTTAGTCATAGAAAGTGTGAGTGTTGATTAACTGAACATCGTGTTTCAGTAAAGAGTGCTGTTAGTGTCGGTCACCGCTGGGCTAGCACATAGTTCTGGCCGCTAGAGGGCGCCAGCAGCAGTGCTACTGTCGGGCACCGCTGGGCTAGCACATAGTTCTGGCCGCTAGAGGGCGCCAGCAGCAGTGCTACTGTCGGGCACCGCTGGGCTAGCACATAGTTCTGGCCGCTAGAGGGCGCCAGCAGCAGTGCTACTGTCGGGCACCGCTGGGCTAGCACATAGTTCTGGCCGCTAGAGGGCGCCAGCAGCAGTGCTACTGTCGGGCACCGCTGGGCTAGCACATAGTTCTGGCCGCTAGAGGGCGCCAGCAGCAGTGCTACTGTCGGGCACCGCTGGGCTAGCACATAGTTCTGGCCGCTAGAGGGCGCCAGCAGCAGTGCTACTGTCGGGCACCGCTGGGCTAGCACATAGTTCTGGCCGCTAGAGGGCGCCAGCAGCAGTGCTACTGTCGGGCACCGCTGGGCTAGCACATAGTTCTGGCCGCTAGAGGGCGCCAGCAGCAGTGCTACTGTCGGGCACCGCTGGGCTAGCACATAGTTCTGGCCGCTAGAGGGCGCCAGCAGCAGTGCTACTGTCGGGCACCGCTGGGCTAGCACATAGTTCTGGCCGCTAGAGGGCGCCAGCAGCAGTGCTACTGTCGGGCACCGCTGGGCTAGCACATAGTTCTGGCCGCTAGAGGGCGCCAGCAGCAGTGCTACTGTCGGGCACCGCTGGGCTAGCACATAGTTCTGGCCGCTAGAGGGCGCCAGCAGCAGTGCTACTGTCGGGCACCGCTGGGCTAGCACATAGTTCTGGCCGCTAGAGGGCGCCAGCAGCAGTGCTACTGTCGGGCACCGCTGGGCTAGCACATAGTTCTGGCCGCTAGAGGGCGCCAGCAGCAGTGCTACTGTCGGGCACCGCTGGGCTAGCACATAGTTCTGGCCGCTAGAGGGCGCCAGCAGCAGTGCTACTGTCGGGCACCGCTGGGCTAGCACATAGTTCTGGCCGCTAGAGGGCGCCAGCAGCAGTGCTACTGTCGGGCACCGCTGGGCTAGCACATAGTTCTGGCCGCTAGAGGGCGCCAGCAGCAGTGCTACTGTCGGGCACCGCTGGGCTAGCACATAGTTCTGGCCGCTAGAGGGCGCCAGCAGCAGTGCTACTGTCGGGCACCGCTGGGCTAGCACATAGTTCTGGCCGCTAGAGGGCGCCAGCAGCAGTGCTACTGTCGGGCACCGCTGGGCTAGCACATAGTTCTGGCCGCTAGAGGGCGCCAGCAGCAGTGCTACTGTCGGGCACCGCTGGGCTAGCACATAGTTCTGGCCGCTAGAGGGCGCCAGCAGCAGTGCTACTGTCGGGCACCGCTGGGCTAGCACATAGTTCTGGCCGCTAGAGGGCGCCAGCAGCAGTGCTACTGTCGGGCACCGCTGGGCTAGCACATAGTTCTGGCCGCTAGAGGGCGCCAGCAGCAGTGCTACTGTCGGGCACCGCTGGGCTAGCACATAGTTCTGGCCGCTAGAGGGCGCCAGCAGCAGTGCTACTGTCGGGCACCGCTGGGCTAGCACATAGTTCTGGCCGCTAGAGGGCGCCAGCAGCAGTGCTACTGTCGGGCACCGCTGGGCTAGCACATAGTTCTGGCCGCTAGAGGGCGCCAGCAGCAGTGCTACTGTCGGGCACCGCTGGGCTAGCACATAGTTCTGGCCGCTAGAGGGCGCCAGCAGCAGTGCTACTGTCGGGCACCGCTGGGCTAGCACATAGTTCTGGCCGCTAGAGGGCGCCAGCAGCAGTGCTACTGTCGGGCACCGCTGGGCTAGCACATAGTTCTGGCCGCTAGAGGGCGCCAGCAGCAGTGCTACTGTCGGGCACCGCTGGGCTAGCACATAGTTCTGGCCGCTAGAGGGCGCCAGCAGCAGTGCTACTGTCGGGCACCGCTGGGCTAGCACATAGTTCTGGCCGCTAGAGGGCGCCAGCAGCAGTGCTACTGTCGGGCACCGCTGGGCTAGCACATAGTTCTGGCCGCTAGAGGGCGCCAGCAGCAGTGCTACTGTCGGGCACCGCTGGGCTAGCACATAGTTCTGGCCGCTAGAGGGCGCCAGCAGCAGTGCTACTGTCGGGCACCGCTGGGCTAGCACATAGTTCTGGCCGCTAGAGGGCGCCAGCAGCAGTGCTACTGTCGGGCACCGCTGGGCTAGCACATAGTTCTGGCCGCTAGAGGGCGCCAGCAGCAGTGCTACTGTCGGGCACCGCTGGGCTAGCACATAGTTCTGGCCGCTAGAGGGCGCCAGCAGCAGTGCTACTGTCGGGCACCGCTGGGCTAGCACATAGTTCTGGCCGCTAGAGGGCGCCAGCAGCAGTGCTACTGTCGGGCACCGCTGGGCTAGCACATAGTTCTGGCCGCTAGAGGGCGCCAGCAGCAGTGCTACTGTCGGGCACCGCTGGGCTAGCACATAGTTCTGGCCGCTAGAGGGCGCCAGCAGCAGTGCTACTGTCGGGCACCGCTGGGCTAGCACATAGTTCTGGCCGCTAGAGGGCGCCAGCAGCAGTGCTACTGTCGGGCACCGCTGGGCTAGCACATAGTTCTGGCCGCTAGAGGGCGCCAGCAGCAGTGCTACTGTCGGGCACCGCTGGGCTAGCACATAGTTCTGGCCGCTAGAGGGCGCCAGCGGCAGTGCTACTGTTAAGAAGCGGCGCTTTAGTAAGTAACCTAGTGTTTTACTGTGCTTAATGTTGGTCAAAGTGGGGGAAAGTAACAGATCATTGTATCATCAGTGCACTATGTATAGTTATGTAAACACTACGTTTTTAAAGTTTAGTCAGATATATAATTCAGCGATATAATACGGGTTGTGTTATTTAGTTGCGTTATATTGTGCAGCAGACTGACTATATTCATAATACAGCACAGCCTCAAGTGCCTTATTGCTTTTACAAAACATTTACTGCATTAAAAAAATTAAGGCCACAAAGCCGCAAATTCAATTGAACACAACAGAACGTTGCTAAGCAATAAACCATTTAAAAGTGACGTCATAGCTGTGTCCTTATTGGAACGCTGTATTGACCAATCAGAAACCAGGACTGGAACTGTTCAATAACGTCCTACATATCTTTTTAGACATGTGATTATTTCTATCCATCTCGAAAGAGAGAGAGAGAGAGAGAGAGAATTATAACATGTTATTATAGAAAGGAACAAACACCATTTAAAAGTGACGTCATAGCTGTGTCCTTATTGGAACGCTGTATTGACCAATCAGAAACCAGGACTGGAACTGTTCTATAACGTCCTACATATCTTTTTAGACATGTGATTATTTCTATCCATCTCGAGAGAGAGAGAGAGAGAGAGAGAGAGAGAGAGAGAGAATTATAACATGTTATTATAGAAAGGAACAAACTAACACATTATTAATAAAAAAAAACATTGTTTTACTGATTAGTATTTTATATATTTAACATCTTTCTCAAACACACAAAAAGACTGAAAGTCAATGGGGTCCAAACAACACTGACTTTCATATATGAACCAAAATATATATACATACTGTATATATGGGTCAAAGACAAAAAAGGATTTAAGCATAAAAACAATAAGTGTAATACTGCTTTAAATTGTTGTTGCTTCTTTTTTTAAATTCTGTTAAATTGAATTGCAAGTTTGTTTTTGTTTTTCCGAGCAAAAAATAAATATAGATTTTCCCCTGATTTACAGAAGACACCCACTAAAATGTCATTCAGTGTAACAATCTTGTCAGGCATATTTACAACAAAAATAAATTTGACATATTTCAAAACTAATTACTTTCACCCCAAATACTAATTAGTTGTCATTTTACATTTTCTTATAAATTTATGACATATTACAAAACTAATTACTTTCACCCCAAATACTAATTAGTTGTAATTTTACATTTTCTTAAATTTGCCACTATCTTAGGTTTTGCCCATTTGTCAGTAAGCATTTTTACTCATTTAAAACAATCAAATTTAATATGCTCCCTATTATTTTTTTATATTTAAACTAATTAGTTGTAATTTTACATTTTCTTAAATTTGCCACTATCTTAGGTTTTGCCCATTTGTCAGTAAGCATTTTTACTCATTTAAAACAATCAAATTTAATATGCTCCCTTATTATTTTATATATTTTAATATGTACACGTCAGAATAAGCATGTTGTTTGAATTTTTACATAAATATTGTGTTACACTCAATGACAATGTAACATTATTTCAACCAAATTGTGACATTTTATTCTCCAAAAACTTATTTGAAACCTTAAAAGTAGACACTACTTACACTCTAAAAAATGCTGGGTTAAATACAACCCAGTGCTGGGTAAAATAGGGACAAACCCAGCGGTTGGGTTACTAACCAGAAGGTTGAGTTAAACATTTAATCAAACCGCTGGGTCAAAACAATCCAACCGCTGGGTTTGTCCATATTTTACCCAGCACTGGGTTGTATTTAACCCAGCATTTTTTAGAGTGTACATTTAATGTGCTTTCTATGGACATAAAATCACTTTTGTACATTTCTTTTGATGTGGACATCTTAATCTCTTTGACCCATATATATATATTTTATATATATACATATATATACTTTTTTTGTGTGAGTGTGTTCCACAGAAAAAAAAAATCATACAGTTTTGGAATGACGTGCAGGTGAGTAAATGATGACACAATTTTCACTTTTGGGTGAATTATGCCTTTAGTCTATGTTTGTTATGGTTTTAAAACATAAAGCATTGAATTGTTGTCCTTTATCATATCATACAATGACCTTCAGAAGATGATGCAGTCTTCATGCCACTCACTATTGTGTATTTTCATTCATGTCAACATATATAGGGTACATTTAATGTGCTTTCTATGGAGATGCAGTGAGGCTTTGCATTAATTGATGCAGTGTTTGCATTAATTTACTTTGCTATAGCATAAGATTGTCTGTCAGATGAATAGCTGGCTGGCTCTGAATAATGTAGTCTCTGTGTGTGTGTGTGTGCATATAGAGGGAAAATGTTTCTAAGAATGAAGCTGTGTGTCATCCATGCACTGATTTGCTGAGAATAACAATGATCTCCTGCCAGTGAGACCAGTGAGGGGCTCCCACATTGCCGTCAGGGCCACAGAGCCCTTTTTGTGTTGCTGCTGTGTGTTTTCTGGCTGCCTGTCTCTCTCGCATATGCAGGTCAATGGGCCCAGCCTGTGTGATGTTTGACTACTGTCTCTTTCATTTCCATCAGCATTTAGCACGTAAAATCCTCCCTGCCAAAAATTCAATTTAGAGAAGCTATCAAGTAATATCGTTTTGACTGCATCAACCAGTCAAATCATTTTACATGCTGCTGCCCTACTTCTCTTATTGCATTTGGTGAGCAAGTGCACAAATGAATAAATGGGTTCTATGCATTAGCCACAGAACTCCTTGTTAGGTGGTCTGAGGAGTTACATGGGGTCCGACCGTGTGAGAATTGTGACATTAAAAGGAGCTTATGAAATGAATTAAATATTTTAAATAATTTTGGAAATTATTCCTCAAAAAAGGAAAGAAAAAAAGAACTGAGATTATTTAAAAAAAATATCTAAGTCATACTTGTTTTGAATGACAAAAAAGCAAGTAATTAATGACTTTTTATTTATTTTATTTTTTTATTTGGGGGGGGGGGTGAACTATCCTTTTAAAGACATCTTAAATGATAATAAAAATGTTGTTGCAATATACTTGTCATGTGTCAATCTATAATATAGTGGTGAATATTGACAGTATTTCTTGTGTATGTACTGTATATATATATATATATATATATAGCCCTTATGTAGCTTCGCCCCTTTTCAACACTGCTTTTCGTCTGAACTGCTCATTTTAAAATCTTCCCAATCAACTGACATTTGTTATGACATCTGCTTTGAACATTACAATGCATATGATAACTTTAGTTAAGTCTACAATAAGTAAATCCATTCACCAGCTAATTATTCTTCTACAGCTACGCTATAGGGCTACCGCAAAACAGAAGTTCAAAGACAGAATTCTAAATATGGCTGAGCACTTGTTTCTCAGGCACATGCAAATTTAAGTGCATGGGCAAATAACATTTGCTACTGTTACTTTGCACGTGAACCTGATTTCAGTTCACATCCGTAGCCACTCTGACTAAAGGTTGGAACACACAGGACTTTTGAAATGTAAACAGATTTTAAAACACTCATATACTTGAGAGAAAACTAAGAATTACGCTAATCGACTTAGGATCACACATTAACAGCCTTTTAAATTGTTCGGAACACAACAAAGCTCACGCAGAAACATGTACTTTATTATTGCTAGGAGACACACAACTTGTGTCAAACTCATCCATGCATGCTCATCCGCGTTTGAGTATACTTTGAGCTGCCTGGATGTGGCTGTGCGCGAGACAGAACGTGAAGTATACTCTGGCTTTAAACCCTCGCGGTCTTCCTCAAAGTACACTTTCGTGACGTAATGTCGCTTTGGCCCTGTCCCAAATCGCACCCTAAACCCTCGCGTTCTTCCTCTGAGTCCACACTTTCGTGACGCAATGCCGCTTTGACTGTCAGGTAGAAGTCTGCTGCGGAACTCTCAGAAGTGCGCATAGAGGGCACATAGCGGCCTCAAAGGGGGCGCACACGAGCACCATTCTGAAAGCTAAAATGATGAATGGGACACCCTACAGTCTCGTGGACTTAACGGACATGCGCACGTGGCGGCCATTGTAAGTCCGCAAGACCACAAGTGCACATGAAGTGTGCCATTTGGGACAGGGCCTTTGACTGCTGAGTAGAAGTCTGCTGGGGGAGCTCACCTCAGTGCATGTAGGTTTGGCAAAAGTGCGCATCAAGGGCGCTTAGAGGCCAAAAGGGGGCACTCGCGAGCACCCTTCGGAAAGCTAAAATGATGAATGGAACACCTTAAGGTCTTGTGGAATTAACAGACATACGCACGCGGCGGCCATTGTGAAACCCAAAGTATACTTCGGCCATCCACAATGGTTCGCGCACTGTCCGTGTTACACAATTTTCCTCATCAGAAGTTTTGTGACCGTGCAGACAGTCTGCGTACAACAGTGCAGGCGCAAGGTGATTGTTGAGACAGAACTAGTCTACTAGGTGCTACTGCACATGTGTCGAACTCGTCCCTCCGCAGTTGAGTATAGGCCCTGTCCCAAATGGCACACTTCATGTGCACTTGCGGACTTACAATGGCCGCCGCGTGTGCGTGTCTGTTAAGTCTACGAGACCACAGGGTGTCCCATTCGTCATTTTAGCTTACAGAAGGGTGCTCGCGAGCGCCCCTTTGCAGCCGCTATGCGCCCTCGATGCGCACTTCTGCTGAACCCACACTGAGGCGAGCTCCACAGCAGACTTCTAACCGACAGTCAAAGCGGAATTAAGTTACGAAAGTGTGGACTCAGCGAGGGTTTAGGGTGCGATTTGGGACAGGGCCATAGTTTGAAAGCTGTGCGGACGCGTCTGTGCATAAGATGGAATGGAACGCGGAAAGTGAAGTATACCTGTGGGCCATAAGTCCGCAAGTGCACATGAAGTGTACTATTTGGGACAGGGCCTATGTACTTATGCACTATGCACTCTCCCTGTAGTGTATGCATTTTATAAATTCTAAATGTCATTTATAGATAAGTGGTGTGAACCGACTACTTGCAATATTTATGCTATAAAATAACATAGAATAGTGTATAAGTACGCAAATGGGGACGCACCTTATGTGTCTAAAATAGTCCCAAAATATCAAGCATGCTTGATGTCTCCGACTGGATTGAAGCTAAAAAAAATCTGAGTTGGTGCCCATCAGTCTCTACGCGACTTTCTGCGAAATTTGTAAAAAGTTGTATTGTGTATTCCCACCTTAACTTGATTAACTTTGTGTTTTACTTAAATGTTATTTTAAAATGCAGCAGAAAAAAATAAATAAACAAATAGCAATATATTATTCGGTCTTCTTAGACCCCCCATTCTTTTATTTTGACTGGCTTTGTGGGTTCAAGCCTTAATTAGGGGGGTCAGACCCCCCAAACCCCCATAATGCGCACCCTGGGATAATAATTATCCAGTGATTTCCGCACATTACGTTTGTTTACTCAGCTCTGAAGAGGTGATAAATAAAGGCCTAATTGCAGCAGAAGGAATGCACGCTGGTAACCGTTGTCAGAGGAAGACACTTGAAGGGGGGCGACTCGGGCTCTCGGGGTAATGGCTGTCAAGCGGAATTTGCGCCCCCGGTAGAGATGCGACGCGCTGAATGGGGTTGCCCGCTACCTCCGTGAGCTGGGTACTTGATTCCGCTCTAAAATCTCCGCATGTTCCCTTCTTTTCTCCTCCTCCCTCGGTGCTTTAAATTGCAATCCTGCTCTCGCACTCAATGGCTTGTTCACGGGGTGTTTTCGTCCCCTTTCATCTCGTTTATAAGGACCGTGAGATATTCTTGTCCCTCGTCTGCTGTCGGATTTGACAGCGGCTCCATTCACGGAGAAATTGGCCGTAATTAGTGCAATTATGCTGATTCGCACTTGTACTGCAAACGGAACAGAGCGCGGAGGGGTAACCAAAACCAAGATCAATCAATCATGACGCGAATGAGAGCGACGCGTAACGCTGGCCACATAATGATGCCATCAGAAGTCTGGTGACGAGCGGATGCGACTGTGAGAGGAATCATTATAAGCAGCCCACCACCTTAGATCTAGAAGTCTCAAGTTGATGGACAGAATGCTATGGACTCGAAGTAAACAACAAGGCACACAAGGTGTTTACTCAAGAACAAGTTAGTTCCAAATGTACAGAAGGACAGTTTTTGTTTTGTAAATGACTGATGCTGATATTGTGTGAATGTGAAGTTGCTTTTAATAATAAACTTGTGATCAAAATCTTGGCCTGTTCCACCAATGAAGATAGTCCCAAAATAAGCCAAAGTATGAAGTGTTGCATGTCACTAAGCAATGCATGAACTGGAACAGACCGGCCTGTATAACTACAACAACAACTATAGTGTATACATTGTATATTATATGCTATGTTGCCTTTTGACGATTGGCGAATCAACTGGAAAAAATCATCCTGAAAGTGATTCCCATTATATTGTTCCTCTGTGTCAATCAAGCGTAGCGTTAGTTCCGGCAGGTCACGTTAGTCAAGCTCGCATCAGCTGACCTTCAGCTGATCCCCATCTACCTATAGGAATACGACACCTATCTAAGCATTCATATATAAGGTCCCTCAGTATTATCAGCAGTTTTCGCATTGCTCAATAGCTAATTACCCTCCTCCATCCCCAACTCCTCCTCTGTCAGTCGGGATTCAACTTTCTGATTCTCCATGAATCAGACTAATTCTAAAATGTGTACATAAAATTATTGAACTTTAATGATAACTGCAATACATTTATGTTGGTTCTGTTCTGTTTACCCTGGGGGGTTATCGCTGCTCTCCCTGCTCTCATCCATGCTAGGCTGCATAGATGTGCAGGGAGTTCTTGCCCAGAACAGAACCATACCGCCAATCCAAACTGTATGCTAATTGTCAATCATCTTTGACGATAGCGGTCCTGACAGAATTATGGTTAAAGCTGTGGTGTGAACCTCCTATTCTCATACAATTAGAACGATTATTAAAACTTTATAGATATCAGTATCATCTTTGGTACCAATAAAGATAACCATAACTGTAACTATATTAGCATCCACACAATAAAATTCTGTTCTTTGTAAACACGCACGACTGCTATGTCTTTTGCCATTTTAAATGCTTGACATCTTTAAAGTCAGGTTGATTCTGATTGGCTGTCAATGTTTTTTATCTTTCATCAACAGGGGAAAAAAATCATCCTAAAAAGTGATTCCAACACAATCATTCCTCTGTGTCGTATAGAAGCTCGTTTCCGGCACGGGGTGAAAGTAAAAAAAAAGTTAGCAGTTATTTTTGAGAAAATTATAAGAAAAAAGTCAGATTTGCACGATATATAAATTCAGAATTCTGACTTTGTTCTCGCAATTCAAAGTTTGCATCTCACAATTCTGACTTTTTTCAGAATTATGAGTTTACATCATAATGTTCTGACTTTTTTCAAAAGATAAATAAAACAAACAGTGAAACATCCAGTGCTATTATATTAAATAAGCACTCCATGGCCAATCAAATTTGACGACCAGAACAAACTGCTGTTAATACTTGACTGGCCTCCGCTGTTAATACTGACTACATGAGTGGCCATAAGTATAAAAATAAGCCAAAACGGTATAGGCTACTTAGTCAAGCTTCTTCTTCACAGAAGGCTCTGGGAATCTCATCGCTGTGATAAATGCGACAACGCCGCCGGATCTGTGCTGAAGGAACGCGGTGTGTCTTTAAGACCCTGCGGAGCCCCGGTAACCCCACACGGCTCGTTGTCCGTACTCTCCCGACTCTCTCTGTAGTTATTTGAGGGAGGCGCTAGAGCCATATCTCCCCTTTACAAAAAAAAAAGGCAGAAGTAACGGCACTGTCTTGAGAGAACAATTCAAGCCAAAGACAAGACTCTCGCGTCTCTCTCTCTGTCCGTGGCGTCGGAGTGTGCGCGGCCGATGCGCTGCAGGCTGAAGCGTTCCGAGGCTCGTATCCTGCGCTCTCCCTCTGCTGAGTATATGTGGAGCTCGAGACGCACTTCTATGAGAATCCCCGCTGAACGGAGAGACGAAGTTTGGTTGTTTTCCTAAACCGGGGGTGCTGCGGAGAGTCGAGGCGAGAGAGAGAGAGAGGGCGAAAGATGGGTTTGAACAGCCTCCCGTGCGTCCTGGTTTCGCTGTGCTTGGTTTTTTTCTCGTCTCCTCCGTGCAAAGCTCGGATTTACACCAACCACTGGGCTGTTCGGATAGCCGGCGGACCTGAGCAAGCGGACCATATCGCCAATAAATATGGGTATAGGAACCTGGGCCAGGTACGTGTGTCCTGCAGTAACATGCTCTGAAGCGTTTCACGGGTGTTATTTCATAGTATGTGCTGTCCAGTGCTCTTTCCCCTCAGTGCAAGTGTGCTATCTCTTTAATTGAAGTCCAAACGTCAAGGCTGGAAGCTTTGCACACAAGTTTCCCAGAGTTGTGCTTTGATAATTCAGACTGATAAATTCACGTTTTCAAGACTTGAATCTTCATCAGTCTGCCCGAAGACTCGTTTATAGCCCAGTTCTCATGCTAAAACCCAGTGAACAAACAGGTCTCCACTGACTCCCAACAACAACAGGTGTTTTTCAAACTTTCCTGCGAGTTGGTGGATCTGTTTACTGTTTTCTGTTGGTAATGAATGCTAGCAGATCAGTTTAGGTGTACATCTGAATTCTAAACTAATAAGTTCATGGCATAAGGATTCATGGCATGTAACATTCACTGTAACGTGCTGAAAATGTTACACAGGCTGAAAGTGTTACATCTGTCACGTTTCTTATGTTCTAATTGAGTACTTGGAATACTTCCTATTAAAATTGCATATAATGCAGCCGTTTGCAATTCATTTGTCAAGTAGATGTAAAGAACTGCATTATGTAGCATTATAAACTGCCTTGGTCTCAGTTCTTATGTTCTAATTGAGTACTTGGAATACTTCCTATTAAAATTGCATATAATGCAGCCGTTTGCAATTCATTTGTCAAGTCAAGTAGATGTAAAGAACTGCATTATGTAGCATTATAAACTGCCTTGGTCTCAGTCTCATCTTCCTCCTGGGAGCTGCTGGTGCATTTAAATAAATAAATAGGTTTATGTAAGTCTATGGTGGAGCCTTAAACTTCGCTCAGCCTGTATGTCGGATCTCAGATCTGCGTTGTGGTGAGAGATTTCACTGCAACCGTGTTCTGTGTCTGATTTCACAATGTGCTATCTTATCGCTCATCTGTGCTTATTGTGCCAGCGAAGAGGTCCTTCCTCAACTGCAAGCTTGTCACATCCAGAGTAACTGTTTATGAAAGTTTAAGCACTCCTGAACTTTGCAACTCATCAGACTCGTGTCCTCCTGTGGGAATCTGCTATAGGATCCTGGAATATGAGATTGCCGTAGGAGCCAGCTGTAGCCTATGTGTTCATGAACAAAAAGAAAGTATAAGATGCTCTTCATGAACTTAGAATTTTCCTACGTCAAGTTCATTTCAAAGCAGTTGCTTTGTAAGCACCGTAAGCCCATTTGATTGACTGTAAACTGGCAAAGCTTATCATTGGTTTCAAGAGTCATTGTTTTTTTTATGGCAGACTTATGTATCCCTATGGAGTACAGTAGTCGTGGAGAATGTGTCATGGCTGCCTGGTGTTATTGCACTTGTCAAATGAATCTGTTCAGTGGAAAGTGATGCAGCCTCTTGAGTAACCAAACTTCCAGTCAATGACATCCTAAATAATTAATGATGCATGCCGGTTTCAACTTGCCTGTGGTGAATGTTGCTCTAGCTCTTTCCTATTGATTTATACCAATATTGTTACATATTAGACGTGCCTGCCCTGATATGCTTTTTTTAGTTACTTAGTATTAGTATAGCTGCGTGTTTGGATTCTTGATTGTAATGTTGCAATGCATTAAATGACAGTTTTGTGTGTTGTTCCTGTAGATCGGTGATCTGAAGGACTACTACCATTTCTTCCACAGCCGGACGATAAAAAGGTCGACGCTTTTCAGCAGAGGCGCGCACAGCTTCATCTCCATGGAGCCAAAGGTCAGGCTGTCACTATGACAACCCCACACCTGTGTGTTCTATGTTCTATATGGACTCCTGATCTTGATCATCAATGACTACAATTCACAGTGTATTCAAAACAACTGTTGCGCAATGCGAATGCAAAGTTTTGTTCATGAACAATGCTTTGTGTATAATCTTGAATAGGACGGTTGGGTTAACATGTTGCAAACCTCAGTGTTGTTTTGTTTATCCAAAAATTTTAATTGTCATCTTTTTTTATTGTTTTTCTTCTGTGGAACACAAAATGAGATACTTAGCAGAGTGTTCATGCTGCTCTTTTCCATACAACTGAAGTGAATGGTGACTAGTGTCTGTCAATCTCTAAAAATGTCAAAAAGCACCTTTAAAGCAAAAACTGAGAATGAGAATCCCCCTCCCCCCCTATCGTAGCTTTCAAATCTCATTCGCATTTGTATATTTCGAGATCTGGCATCTCAAGATGTGTCTTTTCAAATTTGACGTCAGTGATGCCAAAAACCACTGGTGTCTCATAACCATTTGTGTTTTTTATTCAGCGGAGGACAAAATCATACAGGTTTGAAAAGACACAAGTGTCAATAAATAATGACATAATATTAATTTCTACCAAATAACCGATTCATGGACTTTTTGTAGCTGTATAATTGAAGTCAAACATGTTCGTGAGCTACATGAATGAAGCCTGTCTATGTATATTTCACCTCAATATTGAAAGGAAAAATTAAGGTATGATATTGTGCATGAGGAAAGTTAGCACTATATATTATTAAAACATTTTCCATCGTGACATTACCTTTTTTATAATTAAGGATATTTACCTCCATAATTCTCATTACCAAAAAAATTAATTGGCATCATTCGTGTTGTATTACTACAAAGAAAGTATGTTTATATCATCATAGTGTTTATACCGTTAATTCATGCTGATTTTGTAGAAATAAAAAACATCATTGGATAGTTTCTCATTACTGTAGTCCAGTAGCCATCATTCATTTAATCAGATGAATGTTAAAGAAAATAGAAGTCATGAAAAGATGTTGGTGTTTGTCAGTTCCTAAAGGATCTCTTCTCCTTCTTTCTCAGGTGGAGTGGGTGCAACAGCAGGTGGTGAAGAGGAGAACAAAGCGAGATTATAAACCCTCATATCCTGGTCCTGTACAGTCCAGTATGGTCCAGTCCAGCGCCATTTACTTCAATGATGCTAAATGGAGCAGTATGTGGTACATAGTGAGTATTCTTAATTAACATGCTGTACATTGTTCTTGTGAGTTGCTAACATTGAAAAACACTGAAGTCTTGATCATTGTCATGGTTTGCATCATTTCCTACTCTACTGCAAAAAATATAGGGCTCTGCTGAGCTGTTCAACTCTTCCGTCCTTAACCAAGGTCTTATATGAATCATCAAGCACATGAAAGGGAAAAAATTCCATCATCAAAATGGATTTACTTTCTCCTCGGAAAACTTGCTGATGTTAGAAAAGGCGGGAAAATCATTCTGTTCAACTTATTTGTAAAGCATTCCTTATTCCTTACGCCTTACAAATCCCACAGTGATCAATGGAAAAGTGATAATAGCAAGGAAGAAACTTTGAGATAAAGACTATGATGTTATGATATAATTATCCAATAATATCACAGACTAGTTCCAAATCCAGACGGATAAAATCAAGTCACGTCTCATTCTGTTTAAGTCCTCAATACAGCCCATTATTGAATCGAAATGCATTGCGAATGCTTTCATTAAAGACAGTGTATCGTGTTGTGTTTAGTTAAATGCAAAACCAAGCCAATCTTCTGCTTTTCAAGACGGCTTTCACTAAAACGTAATGGCAGGTAGTAAAATTTAGTGTTTTTAACTAAAACTAATTTGTCAGATTGAATCTCGCTCAAGAGAAACGATGCCTGTCACACCAGATTAGCCGAGTTTCTACATGTGAAAACCACCCAGAGAGATACATTGAGCTTTCGTAAGCTCTAACATAACGTCTAGCGGAGACATTTTCTGTGAGGTAATTGTACAAACAGACTCTTGTTTTCATAGCCGTCATGTTCCTCAGCTCACGAGAGCCGATGGTGTGGTTCATGAGCACATAGGAAATGTGAAGACATCTTTGCGCTTTTTTACACTCTAAACAGCCATTCAGATTTCCCAGAATGTTCGAAAGGTTGCACTTTGGCTGCAGCTGAAACCTTGAGTCATAGCACACATAGCAATTGTTGTCATCAGTTTCTGTCTACGATCGCATTTATAGCTTCGACCAAAACGGCGAGAGTGAACTAAGCGCTTGTTCTCTAATGGGTTGTTACAGCTCTGTCAATGGTTAATATGGCTCAGATAACATTAATACTTTGACCTGAATGCATCCATTTGGCTCAGGTTTCTCTTGTTGACCTGCGAGTTGCACTTTGGGAGCAAATAAACTTGACTTTCCTGGATGGGGTCTAATTCCAACTCTAGGCCCAATGAGGCATTTGGTACATTTGGTTCCATGTGACGCATGTAATAACAGTGTCTGAGATAGACGAGGAAAGATGCAGTAATTTACAGAGATATGTTTTAAAAATAATTTTAGCTTTTTACCACATACTTGGGATTTCTTTAAAGCACCACAAATAGGCTGGATTTTACTGTGGCCTTGTGTTTGGCATGCATGTTTCAGACACATTGAGCTGTGGTAATCATGGGAGATGTGGGATCGAATCCACCCTACCCTGTATCTCAGTCATTTTTTTATATAATAATAATCAGAAGACCCAAATTTTCTTTGCATTTGCAAACATAAACTCTAAATGTATTTATGGTAGTCCTTCAAAATGCTTCTATGTACATTTCAAAGGGTTGAGGGTCTGTAAGATTTTTTTTTTAAGGTTTTTGATTGAAAAAGTCTTTGATTGAAAAAGTCTCTTTTGCTCACCAAAGCTACATTTATTTGATCAAAAGTCTAGTAATATTGTGAAATATTTTTAGAATTTAAAATAAGTGTTTTATATTTGGATATATTTTAAAAGTTAATTTATTCCTGTAATGCAAAGCTGAATTTTCAGTATCATTACTCCAGTCTTCAGTGTCACATGATCCTTCATTCTAATATTGCTGCTCAAGAAACATTTCTTATTATTATCAATATTGAAAACGGTTGTGCTGCTTAATATTTTTGTGAAAACAAATTTGCTGAAACTTGCTGAATAAAAGTATTAGTTCTTTACAACATCTCACTGGCTGTAAACGTTTGAACAGCAGTGTGAGCATTACAGTGTGAGACTCTTCACCTAATTAGATTGTTTTACGTCCTCTTTTATCTCTTTCTTTGCAGCACTGTAATGATAACATCAATAACTGTCAGTCTGACATGAATATCGTGGGCGCGTGGAAGAGAGGCTATACGGGGAAGGATGTGGTGGTTACCATTCTGGATGACGGTATCGAGAGGAACCACCCAGATCTCATCCAGAACTACGTAAGTGTGTATGAGTGTTTCTAAGAAAGTAATTTCTTGCATACTGCATACTCTGCATTATATACTTATTAGTGGTTACATTTTTAGTCAAATTTGGTGTAAAAACTCTACATTCTGACCAAATAATATATACAAATTTAAAAAGTGTTTGATATTTAATCAAAAAAAGATTCATTTGCAATAGAAATGGTAGGTCAGGTTGAGCACATAGTCTTCTATGTAATGTGCTTTGTTGTATATCGCACATTGTGTCTGTCAACCAGGTATTCTTTGCATACAGAAACTTCAGCAGAAATAGTAAGAGCAAAATTCTAACATACTTGCTCTGTTCCAAAACCTAGTGAGCTGACTACTGACTATACAGCCAGCTGCCTTCTAAAGGGCTGTTCACACAGAACGTGGTTTTGTAGTCCACTACGCTGCTTTTCCGTTGCATATCTCATGTCACTTTTTTTTTTAAGTACATTTATAACACTATACTTTGTGTTTTATTAGCCTGGCCTTAAGTTTCAGAAAACTAATGCTTCTATTGGGGAAAATGGAAACGTAAAAATTATATTTGTTGTAGTTTCCATTCAGCACTAAAAAAGGTTTACCCAACTATGAAGATTATGCTGCTGAGATCACTAGAAATGAGAAGGCAGTCCATGGAGTTAACATTTGCATGATGCTGAGCTAATGTCACAATACTCTAAAGCATAAAAACACGTATTGCGTACTGGAATACTGGGTAAAGCAATCCATTTGAATTACATTGAGCTATTTTTATCGATATTCAGTATTGAACAGAATGTATGTTTATTTATAATTAACATTTCTCTCGTCTCATCTGAAATCTTGAATTTCCCCCCTTTGAGCTCGTTGCAGTGCATTCTTGGATACATGTGATACTGCCTTAGAATTAGGCTAAAACAAGTAATCAGTATGATCAAAGCTGCTTTAAGGCAAGCCTCCAAGTTTAGCAAAAAAAAAGCTCCGGAAGGAGATCAGAGGCTGATTTTTTTGAATGGATGTCAATGGAGGAGATGCTTCACCACGGTGAATAAACTGCTTTTGTTAATAAGAGAAATCACAGACAATTAAGTGCCAAGTAGGATTCAGTTTACGCACTTGTCATTCATTTCAATGGGATCCACAAACAGTGGACTGACAACAATGAGCTCTGACAGAAGGACAATGACATCAAGGCTGGAATATGATGATATACGCTTTCTCTAATGGTAGATTCACGAATATTGGTGTCTCCCAATAATAAGACCACCTCTGGTGTAATTAAAATAGCTACTTTTTGTAATATTTGAGCACACCCATGATGCTTTAATAACCTAAAACTAAGTCTTGGATCAAAGCAACTGAGCAAAACAAAAGCACCCAGACTGAGACTGTAAATTGACTGATGCTTTTGTGTTTATATAAGCTCTGTCCTGAAAGTACATATCCAGATTCACGTGTTCACATGCATAAGTCTAAAATCGTTGTTCACTTTTAGCATTTTTTAAGTGTCCTAACTGGCACATTCCCATAATGGATGGAAAAATCCACATTAGACCGTGTTCTCATGTTTTTTTTCTTCCTTTGATCTGTTCGCAGGATAATGAGGCCAGTTATGATGTGAACGGTAATGACATGGATCCCATGCCCCGATATGATGCCAGTAATGAGAACAAGTAAGAGTGAAGTTCATTACACACTTTGAGCATATCAGGTCATTAAAACACTGGAAAGGCTTAGTTTATACAGTCCTCTCTGTGGTGTGTGTGTGTGAATGTGGGTATTTGGCTTCTGATCTGTGTGCTAATAAGAGTGTTTGGCATGTTTGTTTGGTGAATGTGGGTTTTTGGAGTTTGCTTTTTGTGCGTTTGAGGGTTTCTTGGGTGTATGAGTAAATATGGCGCTTGGCTTGAAATCAGTGTGTGTAGAAGTAAGTGTATTTGGCATGTTTGTTTGGCAAAAAGGGATTTTCGGAATTAGCTTTCTGTGGGAGATTATGCGTGTGTGTGGAAATGTTGGCACAAGATCAGTGTGTATTCGGAAGTGTTTAGTGAATGTTGAGATTTGGTTTGATGGGTATGTTTTGTGAGTGGGTGGAGGCCCCCATGTGTTTTTGTGGCTGCCAATCTGCCAGTGTGTGTGAGCCTGTGCCAGATGGCTCTGCAGCTTTTTTGGACCATTCAGACTGAAAGCTTGGCCCTTGCTCTGATCCTCTGTGCCGTTGCCGTTTCTGCAAGGAGCTCAAGTGCAATGCAATTCTGCAAACTGATGAGTGAAAACCGAACCTCATCTGCTCCCTTCATGGAGTTTTGCAATAATTTACGCACTCTCATGCCATTCCAGATGTTCACGGTTTTCTTTCTTTCGTGGAACACAAAAGGAGAAATTTTCAAGAATGTTCACAAAGCTGTCTGCTGTAGCAGATAGCTTTCAATATATGAACAGACAAAAAAAAAAACACCATAAAGTTACTGCGAATAATCTTTATTCTAGTATGCTGTATTTTAAAGTGAATTTTCACAAACTGATCACATTTTGTCCTCAAATCTAAACAAAGAAATTGTTTTGCGCAGTGTTATTTTAGTAATATTTATATCCTATTTTAGTTTCTATTAATATTTTGTATTGGCTTTAATTTTTTCAATTTTCATTTTAGTAAAATTTTTTGTAATTTTGTAATTTTTATTAGTTAAAAAAATATATATATTAAGGTTTAATTTATTTTTCCTTCCGTTTAAAAAAAAACCTCCATCCACATGAAAACGCAAACACATGCTATGAAGCACTGTCAAGAGCATGCCAAACCAACAGGTGGCGATATAATCTCAACCGTAAAGCCATGTTGGCCAGTCAGAAGCCTGAAAAAGTTTCCAGTAGGCGGAGATAACAGCGCAGGCTCCGACATCATAAGCCAAAAACTCCGGTTTCACTGTCTACACGATAACACTCCAACTGGAGTTTTTGAAAATCTTCACCCAGGTGCTGCGTTTGGGTGTGGACGAATGGCCAAACCGTGTAGAAAAAGCTGCGGTTTTAAAAATAGTGTGGACAGGTAGAAAAAGCTGCGGTTCGTGTGGACAGGGCCTTAGATGCCAAGACAACATTTCAAATTTTTCTTTATTTTAAGATTTTTTCATCTAACATTTATATTTCATTTCAGCTTTTGAATTCAGTTTTTCATTATTTTAGTTTTAAGTAATTGTCATTTTTGAGCTTTTTGATTTCGATTTTTTTATATATTGCTATTACGGATAATTTGTTTTTCTTGTTCAGTTTTAGTTATTTCCAGTTAGTTTTAGCTTCGACTAATTTAAGCTATTTAAGCAACATTCCTCATTTTTGTTCATTTTAAATGTTTCATCTAATAATTTAATTAAATGAATCATTTAATTTAATTTCAGCTTTTTTGATCATTTTAGTTTTAGTTAACCATATTAACCCGGTTTTTGTATAAATCAAATGTTTTTTAGGACCATTTTTTGTTTTTGTCCCTTTTCCACACCTCTCCTCAAGCTGCTTGATTTGAGGTATGATTCATGTCCATAGCTCAAATGGTGCAGGGTGAGTTATGTGCCAAAATGTAATACTTTTCCCTAAGAATGAGAAATAGTAATAGTGATTTTTGCCTTGCAAAAAAATAATCAGACGCCTCTAAATGCTGCACAAACCCCCATCTGGAGGTCTCTGTATGTGAGTGCACGACACGTACGCATGAGTGTTTTGCCGTCGTGAGCACTATTCCCCCTCTTAAGTTACACTTTCAGGAGCCTCATTAGAAGTATTTCCGTGGCCCGAGGAAAAGGGGAGTGTTTGACGCTGTCACTGTTTTCAGGAGGAAGTGTGTGGTGGAGACAGAGAGGGAGGTTTAGGTCTGCATGTATAGACACGCTCTATAGAATAACATCCACCTCCTGTCCTAGCTGCTTCTGTCTGTGAGGCTTCGAGTGCAGAAAGTTCAAAAGCTCTAAATGGCAGTTAACTCCTTTAAATTGGGCATATACTACATTTTTTGTAGCATTTTATTTGCTTAAAGTAAAAAATGTCATGCTCCTAGTCACCCTGGTATGCTAAAACTGTAAATATGAATGGGAATGTACTTCAGAGATATTTTACTCCATAATAATTTCTAGGGGTGCTAATAATTGTGGCAAATGTGTATTGATTTACTTCAATGACAGGTTAGAATTTTGTGAATTTTTTGAATGAAAGATCAAAAGGATAAACATTGCAGATTTATTTCCACAGGCTTCTCTGTTCATATTCACCAAGGGTGCTAATAATACTGAGCACAGCTGTTTTTTTGGGTTTGTTCAGTGATTCAGTAAAGTCTCCCCTGTCGTTTGGCGACTATCCTGCACAAGCTGTCGATCTTTTATGTGCTGGAATGTTTTGTGTTGTTTCCTCCGCTGGTAGGTTGTGTAATGTGAGTCTTTATTTCCCTGCGGTGGGTTTTGACCGTGAGCTTCACCGCCGGGGGTCGTTCTGAGTGACCGAGTGGCTGTATTGTAAATATTGGAAGTTCATATATCTCACAGATGAACATGGGCTTTGCACTAGACTTTCAGTGGAAATGCAGTTTATTGACCCATTCTGACCTTTAAGCTGTATGTCAAATGTGCAGCACAAGTGGAGTTTCCCTCATCATGAGTGTGTGGCTGTGAACCGTGCATGTTCTGTATGCTAGATTTATATGTTACATATAATATGAATATCAGTTTTGTTTATTTAAGGAACGTTTCAGTGTCTTGTGCGGTTCTGGAAATGCTGAAATGCTGGAATGTTCTGTTCAGGTGTGGTTTGTGTTTCTGGTTTTCACATTTATGTGTATTCTGCTAGCAGATGTGACTTAGCCTCACATAGCAGGGTTTTGACTAATGGCATAGTCAATTAGACAGGAAAAGACTGTCTGAATGACATGTAAAACGACCAACCACTTTGTTTTTAGGCCTAAATCAGGGGTGGCCAACGTTGGTCCTGGAGAGCCACAGTCCTGCAGAGTTTCGCTCTGACCCTAATCAAACACACCTGAACAAGCTAATCAAGGTCTAAGGGTTACTAGCCCTGCGTTCCGTTCGGAAGGGCTCATCCCTATGCCCTAATCCCTTCAAAGGGTTTACCCTCCAGAGTGAGAGCTTCAAAGGGTTGAAGGGTGTAGGGGACCAAACAACTGTTTCTTGAAGTGCCCTTCTGCGTCATCATCACGTGCCATCAACATCATGCAAAGGATCATGGGAGCCCGAAGTGTCCATCAGTTGTACCCTTCAAAATCCTTCATTCCGAGTGGCCCTTTGAAGCGGCCAGTTTTGAGCACTTCGGTTTGGAACGACCCTTCAATATGGCGGCCGTGATTGTTTTCACCTCGAAGTGCCCTTCGGAGGGCGAAATATCCCATTTGGAACGCACTGTAGAAAGCTACCGGCAGGTGAGTTTTTATCAAGATTGAAGCAAAACTCTCCAGGACCGACGTAGGCCACCCCTGGCCTAAATCATACTCTGCACAAGTATGTGAAAGCTAATGCTACTAGCTCTGCAAGCTCCGTTTCATAAGTTGTTGCATTCTGAAATGTGTCAGTATAAAAAGTAATTTTTTCATCATGAAAATAGCCAAAGCTGCAGAGACATAAGGGCCTTTCGCACCGCGGGAACCTTTTCATAGTACTAAGAACTAATTGTGGAACTACCCACTTTTTGGCGTTTTCACACCGCCGGAACTGGGAGCGATTTTAGTACCGGACTACCTTTTTCGAGAACCAAATTAGCTCCTACTCCAGAGCAGGGTCTAACCAGCACAACTGGTACTACCCGTGACATAAGTAGACATTGATTGGCCAAACACATACGAAAACGCCCTCACCTGCCATGATTTAAAACGCTGTGTAAACATACTGTAAACATTGTGTCAACTTATTTCGCAAGTATGGAGAACAGCGATAGATGGACGGACGCTGAAGTGCAGGCACTTGTAGCAAATGTAGCACTGCCAGTTGTCGTTGGAGATTCTTAGTCCTCCTTTCCGTTCTTTCAGTCGCTTTACGTATACGTCGACTTTCCATGTCCATTATTGGGAAACCCGCGAGACACAACAAAAACACAGCTCCGATCACAGCGTCCTCCATCCTCCTGTTGTTAATGTTGTTCTTCTTTGTTTCTGTTGTTGAACGCCGCGCACAAATGACGTCGCTGTCGACCGGCTTACGTCACTTCTTAGTACACACTGTCGGTGCGAATGCAACCCTTTAATGGTACTGGAAAATAGTTCGCGCAAAATCGTCCCAGTACTTTAGTACTGTACATTTAGTTCTGGAACTAAAGCGGTGCGAAAGCCCCTATTCAAACAGACACCAACAAACAAGCGATCTGTATAGTTTTAGGGAATTTTGGGATATTGCATAATATGTTTGATTGAGGTGGATGCATTTTTCATTAGCATAAAAAGTTTCAGTGGCTTCCCCAGTGGGTGCAACTTTCATTTCCATTTATATTTTGCACACTGAATGGAAATGCTGCTGGTTCACAAATTGTTTGAGATATTTTCTTTTAATTCTTTGAAGCATAGCTAGTTTGAATAATCTGGAACAAGTTAGTTAAACTTGTTATTTATCTAGTTTCCTGACTCGCTCCGTTGGTTTTTAAAGTAATGTAAGGATTGTTGTATGTATAGCTCTTTATATTCTGTGTTGCCATATTTCCTATGGAAACAGGACAGGACGTTGGGATGAAACATATTGTGTGTTTTTTTTTTGGGCCAATAGCCTTTAGTTTACATGACCGTAATAAACCATGATTTCCTACTTTCTATTGCTAGAAAAAGGCAGGTGGTGTTTTTAATTTAGGAGCAGAGGGAGTTTCATTCTAGAGAGCGTTATTTTGGACGTGTCGGATCATATCCTTGTGAACTACTTTTTATATTTAATTAATTTAATTTTATATATACTTGAAGCTGATTTTGTTAGCGTTTAGGAGTACACTAGCGTATATATATATGAAGTCTTCTTGACTTCATATGAACAATGAAGTCAACATTTTTGATGATTTTAATCTCTATATATATATATAGGATTAAAATCAACAAAAATGTTGACTTCATTGTTTTTTTTCCTGAATTTATACAGTCCCATTTTAAAGGTTTGGGGTCAGCACATTTTTTAAATTAATTTCTTTAATCAGCATGCATGCAATAAATTGATCAAAAGGCTGTTCTTTTGAACTTCCTGTTCATCAAAGAATGTGTCACGTTTTTACAGAAATATTAAACTGTTTTCAACACTGATAATAATAATAAATGTTTCTTTAGCAGCAAATCTGCATATTAGAAGGATTTCTGAAGGATCATGTGACACTGAAGACTGAAATTTCAGAATTGATCACAGGAGTAAATTACATCTGAAACTATATTGAAATAGAAAACAGTTACTTCTTTAAAAAACATAAAAATCTTAACAACCCCAACCCAAACCTTTGAACAGTAATGTAGACTTGAAGTGAAGTGGTCAGTCTTTTGGATTTTATCGTAAATTCATTTTCTATGACATGTTTCAGTGTTGCATAACCATTGGAATAGTTTTAGTCTGGAATCATTGGATTGGCATTGGGATCGAGTCCTCGGACCACCTGGGAGTTCTTCTGGCCTTTTGACCTTTTGACCTTGTAAATGTTTATGGTTGCGATGGCGATCGAACCCTGGTCTCATCCCAGATCTGGTGCTGCTATGGATCTTTACAATCTTTGCTGCTTTTTCTTTTTGTTTTCTTTTTTTTTTTTAATGGCTTAGATTGGAAACGGTGGTTACCATGGTAGCGTGAGTTTTTCTATGCAGCTGTTCACTGCTGGAGGTTCCACAGCCGAATCTTTCTCCGTCTCTCTCCATCTGTCTGTCTCTGTCTTTAGTGAGCGTTTTAGTGTGTTTTTTGTGGATGATTTGTATTAGATTTATGTGAGTTTAGTTTGGGTCAGGAATGTATCCACGTTGCGTCTGAGGCGGAGGAACCGCTCAAATGTTTTCCTTCAATATCTCAAATATTTAGCTGCTGTGTTTTAGCTCTGCTGGCCGTGGAAGCACATGTTTAGTTTCAGCCCAGCTGTCTCTCTCTCTCTCTCTCTCTCTCTCTCTCTCTCTCTCTCTCTATTTCCTGTCTACTTCTGTAGCGAGTGTGTGTAATAGGTCAGCAGCAGTGCCTGTGCTTGCGTAAGGGTCTCCAGTCATTGTTTATGAACTCAGTGAATGTGTGTGTATCAGTACTAACACTAACGTCTGATGTGTTGTGTTCAGGCATGGCACGAGGTGCGCTGGTGAAGTAGCGGCATCTGCCAACAACTCGCACTGCACAGTGGGCATCGCTTACAATGCCAAGATTGGGGGTGAGTGTGACTGACGGTCACTGTCTGATTTGGACCTACTGCTGTACCTGGGAATTCTGCCTTTTGTTCGTACTGCACCCAGTACCCCACAATAGTAAAGCCACCGATGTAAATTTTAGTGACTAAAAATGTTACATTAAATAAACCTCATACACACACATACACATATATATATATATATATATAATATGAGGCTCTTCAAAGTCGCTACCCATCAACTAGATTACTGTCCTGCGCATGTATCCAGATTTGACTGGTAGTAAACACATCTCTTCTGCTGGATGTTGCCATTTGGAATCACTCAGATAAGTAGTAGAATAAACACTATAAAAGTGGGAACTAATATTGCTAATATTCTGCTGATATTCTATATTCATCTGCATGACTGAAAACCTACACAGCACAGTGGGCATCGCTTACAATGCCAAGATTGGGGGTGAGTGTGACTGACGGTCACTGTCTGATTTGGACCTACTGCTGTACCTGGAAATTCTGCCTTTTGTTCGTACTGCACCCAGTAAAGCACCCACAATAGTAAAGCCACCGATGTAAATTTTAGTGACTAAAAATGTTACATTAAATAAACCTCATACACACACATACACATATACATATATATATATATATATATATATATATATATATATATATATATGAGGCTCTTCAAAGTCGCTACCCATCAACTACATTACTGTCCAGCGCATGTATCCACATTTGACTGGTAGTAAACACATCTCTTCTGCTGGATGTTGCCATTTGGAATCACTCAGATAAGTAGTAGAATAAACACTATAAAAGTGGGAACTAATATTGCTAATATTCTGCTGATATTCTATATTCATCTGCATGACTGAAAACCTACACAGACAGATTTACAGATTATGGTCAATATTTTGGAAGTCATCACAATTAATTTTGGCCCTTTTTTTTTTTTTTACAAGTTGGGACTTTTGCCATAGTTTTTTTTTTTTCAAGACGCAATGCCAATTTAAAAACATAACAGCTTGTATAAACTTATCTTGATACACCTATATTCTGTTTAGCTGTTTATGAATGTAAGAAAACATCATATTCAGTACTATTCAAAAGTTTGGGGTTGGTAAGATTTTCAGATTTTCACCAAAACTGCATTTATTTGACCAAAAGTACAGTAAAAACTGTAATATTGTGAAATATCATTGCAATTTAAAATAACTGTTTTTCTAATTTAATATAATTTAAAATGTAATTTATTCCTGTGATGCAAAGCTGAATTTTCAGCATCATTACTCCAGTCCTCAGTGTCACATGATCCTTCAGAAATTTCTTATTATTATCTGTTTAAAACAGTTCAACATCCACATAATATGTTTGTGAAAACCGTGATGTGTTTGTTCAGGATTCTTTGATGAGTAGAAAGTTCAAACTAGCAGCATTTATTTGAAATGAAATTTTTGTAACATTATGAAAGTCTTTACTGTAACTTTTGATAATTTTAATGCATCCTTGCTGAAAAAAAAATCTGAATCCTGACTTTTGAACAGGAGTATATATACACGCCCTCTAATACATCCAAGCCTAATTATTCAGGCTTCCCTAAGATAGATCAGTTGACTAGTCATTTAGGCAACATTCCTCCGACTAATTAATTTTGGAAATGTGTAGTTTTGCACGTCTGTTGGACGTCATTGGCATGCTGATCTTCAGTGTATCGCAGATGTTTTCCCTGCTGAGGTTTTCTTTGGGCTTGTCCTGCAGGTGTCCGCATGTTGGACGGAGATGTGACAGACATGGTAGAGGCCAAATCACTGAGTCTACACCCTCAACACATAGATATTTACAGTGCCAGCTGGGGTCCAGATGATGACGGCAAAACCGTGGATGGGCCCGCTTCCCTCGCCAGACAGGCCTTTGAAAATGGCATCAGACAGGTAAGAACCATCTCAGCATGTATAGAAGTATTTATTTATGTTTTTCCCTTTTTCCATATGATGTGACGTTCATAAATCATAAGTGTAATTTTCAGGTAATCAGTCACGTCTCCCCAGCAGTCTGGCCCACCAAGGGTGTTTTCCTTTCCTTCTCACACTCACCACCTGCTACGCCAGTGAACTTTAGAACGTGATTTTAGTTTATCTTCCCTGAGTCATGCAGTCAGTAATTGGCATGTATCCTGTGCCAAAGGTGTGTTTGGAATATTTTTTTTTTTTTTTTTTATTAAATTAATATAGTTAATCTGAACCAAACCAGTTATTGTTGTTAAAACTTACATTTTGTTTTCATTTTTTTAAATAAAATAGGAATTAAAACTTAAACTTAAACCATTTAAACTTATTTTATTTCGTTTAGTTGCCAAAGCAACATTTGTCATTCAAGTACTAAAATGAGTAGAACTAAAACTGAAGTAAATAGAAATATATGCTAAATAGAAATATATAAAAAAAAATACTCAATTACTAAAATTTAAAGTACAATTCAAATCACTGAGTCTACACCCTCAACACATAGATATTTACAGTGCCAGCTGGGGTCCAGATGATGACGGCAAAACCGTGGATGGGCCCGCTTCCCTCGCCAGACAGGCCTTTGAAAATGGCATCAGACAGGTAAGAACCATCTCAGCATGTATAGAAGTATTTATTTATGTTTTTCCCTTTTTCCATATGATGTGACGTTCATAAATCATAAGTGTAATTTTCAGGTAATCAGTCGCGTCTCCCCAGCAGTCTGGCCCACCAAGGGTGTTTTCCTTTCCTTCTCACACTCACCACCTGCTACGCCAGTGAACTTTAGAACGTGATTTTAGTTTATCTTCCCTGAGTCATGCAGTCAGTAATTGGCATGTATCCTGTGCCAAAGGTGTGTTTGGAGTGGTTTAGGCATGTTTCAGGTATGTGAGACTCATAGACATCAGGTGATACTGGTCTCCTCTCATCAGAAAAGGCTGGAGGATATTAATGCTTGGAGATTATGCTGTCCTGATGATGTTAGTTCCTGCTTTGTAATGCATCTGGATGTTTGTTTGTAAATTACTCTCAATGATTCGTCATCCTGTCTGGAAACAGTGAACTTTTTGAAAAAAAAAAAATATATATATATATATATATAAAACTTAAACTTAAACCATTTAAACTTATTTTATTTCGTTTAGTTGCCAAAGCAACATTTGTCATTCAAGTACTAAAATGAGTAGAACTAAAACTGAAGTAAATAGAAATATATGCTAAATAGAAATATATAAAAAAAAATACTCAATTACTAAAATTTAAAGTACAATTATACTATACAATTATATACAATAATTATAGTTATTAAAATATGTATTTATTAAAATATATTCATTTAAAATAATAATAAAAGTATATAAAAAAATATATATTTTTTTATTTTTCCTAACAAATTATATTTGTGATAATATATGCATATGTAATGTGTGTGTAAATGTGTGTGTGTGTGTGTGTACAGGTTTTTCTACACTGGTGGGGACTTAAACCTGAATACACACCAACTCATGGGGACTTGAATTGAGGTCCCCATGGGTACAGAAACTTATAAATCATACAGAATTAGTTTTTTTTGAGATTGTGAAAATGCACAAAGTTTTCTGTGAGGGGTAGGGTTGGTGTAGGGCGATAGAAAATACAGTTTGTACAGTATAAAAACTATTACGCCTATGGAGAGTCCCCACAAGGATAGTGAACCCAGACGTGTGTGTGTGTGTGTGTGTGTGTGTGTGTGTGTGTGTGTATATTATTTTAGTTATTTATTTATTTGAAATTTCAGTCAAATTTACATTTGCAGCCACGATCACCACTGTTCCCTGGAGCATAAACTCTAGGTTGCTTCTGGAGGGATGTTTCTGTAACAAGTATACTGTAAATAGTCATTTTTAAAAAGCACATATTTCATTGTAAACAGAACGTGTTCACTTATGTTTTTGTTTTTTCTTCACAGGGCAGGAAAGGACGGGGTTCAATCTTTGTTTGGGCATCAGGAAATGGCGGTCGGAGTCGCGATCACTGTTCATGTGACGGCTACACCAACAGCATCTACACGATATCCATCAGCAGCACGGCAGAGAGCGGCCGCAAGCCCTGGTATCTGGAAGAGTGCGCCTCCACCCTCACCACCACCTACAGCAGCGGAGAGAACTACGACCGCAAAATCGTAAGAAGAGACGTAAATCTAGATCTTCAGCACTGAGTAAACTTGCTTTTCATAAAACAGGGCTGCTGCTGATTTGGCTTTAAAACCACCACGTTTCTAGTTTAAAGGGAAAGCTCAGCCAAAAATGAGAAATCTTTTATCATTTACTCACACACATGTTGTACCAAACCTGTATGAGTTTCTTTCTTCTGCTGAATTAAAAGAAGATATTTTGAATAATGTTTGTAATCAAACAGTTGACGGTAGCCATTGACTTCCATAGTATGGAAAAAAA
>NW_015505524.1:342144-360435 GCF_001515645.1 Sinocyclocheilus grahami | reverse complement strand
AATACGTTTACATTCTGAAGCCCAGTGTTACAGACATTAGCACTTATCTTTGTTGTGATCTCTTGCAGTTTTCAGGTAGTACAGCTGTACTTATATTTACATAGGTTTATTATCTACCCATCCAGGGTTAATGTCATAAATACTAGCAGTGAAAATATTTTAGCCAACTGTACTGTGAATAAAGTTTTGAAGGCAAAAAAGGTTGATTGTCTATAATTCGTAGAGATGTATGAAGCACAGCTCAAACAGAAGTCAGTTTCACACCAAGCAGCTTTCTGTTGGATGTTTGATGAACTTGAATAAAATTACAGAGAAAAATACTTACAATTTTGTATGTTTAAAAACTTTTTATGCTCTTTGGCTGTTCGTTTATACAACAGCAGTGTTTTGGGGGCTTGAAAATGCAAACTTTTTAAAACTGGTTTCAACATGCAAGTGTTTTTAATTGTCTTTGTGTAAACTACAAAAACGTGACGTTTTGAAAACGGTGACATCTTGTGCATGCATATTACTTGGTCAGTATATAGGTATGAGCGCAGGCGCATAGTGTTTCTTTACAAAGTGATATCGACAACTACAGGCCTGGCATGCATAATATAGCATTATTCAATGTTGACGTAATTTTAACTGAAATAGGAAGTCAGGGTGGGACATATCAAGCAGCTCCGCCCCTTTTAAAAAATAGCCTATTGCGTTTTATTTAAATCACAGCTCAGCCATCGCTTGAGCTCGGTAAAGCTGCATTTTACAGTTTATTACAGCCACAGTCTAATAGATTACTATTAGGGTATGCTTTGGATTCTAGAGAGCATTTGATTGGACAGAAAATCTGATGAGAAACTGAAGTGCAGGGTGATGTCATCAAAATAATCCATATTTTGGATAAATATTGATCCAAAATATCAGTAATCCATATTGGCGGAAGTGAGAGACAGTAGCTGCGTCCCAAATGACACACTATACTCTATGCACTTATACACTATTCACTTATGCACTATGTACTCAATCATGTAGAGTGTGAATTATATAATTCACCAGACTCCAATTATTAATTTTGTCATTAATAATTGGAGTCTGGTAGCCCCTCCCCCTTCGCTACGTAATTAAAGCTGTGACAGTTGAGTGCATGAAGTGTCCAACATACCACACTTCATTTTTTTATTGTTATTTAAGTGCATCATCCGGGTATTTAAAGTGCACTTTTTCTTATTGGAATTTTCAGTGTGAACGCACTACTCACACTATTTATAGACCTACAAAACGGCATAGAATAGTGCACAAGTACGCGATTTGGGATGCACCATGTAAGATTTGAATGCTTATATCTTCTAAATGCGTATTTTGTTATTGTTTTGGAGCACACTAGCTTATAGGTAACCTTAAGGTTAACATATTCATACTAAAAAAACTTTGATTTTGATTTCATGGGGACTTTAAGACTTCTGATCTGATCAGATCTAGTGCAAAAAAATAAAACATCTCTCCAGTTAGACGGGAAGGGGGTGTTGACTTTTAAAAAAAAAAAACAGCCACACTTTGTTTTTTGTGGATGTGACGTTTAGAGCAGAGTAAATCCGAAATCCGTCACACAGATGTCTCACAGCTGAAATTAAGAGTCTCATTTAGTTGATCCAAATGGCCTTAAACTAAACTCTTTGAAAATATTTCAAAGATTTTATTGCATGAAACTTCAAACTGATGCTGACACAGTATCTGAGTGGATCCAGTCCATGCTGCTGAATCACAAATGCCCCAAAGTGGTGGTAATTTCCAGCTAAGTGTAGCACAATGGCACATTTATAGCACGTTTCATTGTCAGTAAGTACTGCAGTTTGCTGAAGTGCATTTAACAAATAAAAATAAAACTTTGGCAATATTTCTTTTTGAGTTAAGTTTAGTATGTGTGATTAAAGCAGCAGATGGAACAATTTGTGGCCCTGTGTGAGACGGGATGAAAATTAATACACTATATAAATCTAAACCACGCATGCTAAAATCGTAAAATAGTCATTTTCAAAAAAGCAAATAAAAAATAAATAAATAAAGTTAACTAAAACTAAACTCAAATAACAAAATACAAAAAAGCAATGCAACAAAACTGGAACACACTTGTTCAAAAAATAAACAAAGTTGTCTATCACGTACTTGCAGTGGAGACGGTGTTGTGTATTATAACAGAAGCGGTCAAGTATTGTTACTTCACGTCATGTTGCTCACTTGCAGTGTCAATACACATTCACTTTGTTTACCGATTAACACATGGAAACGCCATGCACAAGAATAACCTGAATTTCTTTGTCTCTCTTGTTAGATCACAACCGATCTAAGGCAGCGCTGCACAGACAGTCACACTGGAACATCAGCGTCAGCGCCGATGGCAGCAGGGATCATAGCTCTTGCTCTGGAAGCAAAGTAAGTGGAAGCAAACTACTGTATGCTCTCATTTCTCTTAACAGCTGTTTAGTGGAAGTGTCTGTTCCAGGCCACTTCAGTGGAATTGGCACCACTAATTTATCCACTAATCATGAAGGTGTTATGCTTTTCACACTCTCACTGACCCTCTGAATTAAAGGGATAGTTCACCCAAAAATGAACATTCTGTCATCATTTCCTCACCCTCCACTTGATAAAGACCTGTATGAGTTTCTTACTTCTGAACACAAAAGAAGATATTTTGAAGAATGAGGGTAACCAAACAGTTGACCTTAGCCATTGACTTCTATAGTACTATGGAAGTCACTGGCTACCGTCAGCTGTTTGGTTACCAACATTTTTCAAAATACCATCTTTTGTGTTCAACAGAAGAAATGAACTCTTACAGGTTACACAAAAACAATGACTGAAACAGTGGCTTTTAATTAACGCTTCTGATGTGTTTTGACTGTGTGCATTTAAGACCTTCTGGGAAATTTGTATTTATGAATTGGGAAGTCATAATTATGACGTCAGGTGCATTCAAGTCACTTTGGCTGGAGCAAGATGGCAGATACATTTCTCCAGCAAAGTTTTTAACTACTTCTAAAAAATAATGAATAAAAATGTGCATTGAGTGCCTTTTTTCTCACTTTTTTGTTTTTATTAAATTTATGAAGGTGCTGTAAAATGGATCGCCATATATTCTGTTATAATTGTGCAATACTATCATATTTTGTACATGCTATTTAGCTATTTTTGGAAAAAAAAAGTATAGAATTTACATATAAAATTAAACAATAAAAAAGACGCCACATTTATTGCATCTACCATGTTTCCTCGCTGATATGCTTCTGACTCAAAGATAAGCCTGACTTTCCCACTCATCAATACGACATTGTGGTGTCTTTTAAATCATAAATATGATCTTTCCCACATGGCTTAAATGCACCAAGTGTCTATTTTGTGCACACAATAAGGATAAGCTACAACAGGTAAACAAGTCAGCACTGTGGGTGTACTTGACCGTGACCAAAATTATGCAATATGTTAAATTTTAATGTTGAAATCCTGACCCCTTTAAAATGCTGGGATTCTGAACGCCGTCTAGAGAGCGGCTTGATTTCCTGTAAGTTTAAACTGTGTCTGATTTCACACAGGAAATTGAGCAGAACCTTGACATATGGCTGCCATGTGACTGTATATTCCCAGCACAATGCAGTGAACCAAACAGAGTTAGATTGTTTCGATATTTCGGGGGGATAGTCGGGGACACATGGCATCCATCTCTCTTTGGTTTGATGTTTGATCCCACTGTGCATGGTGAATTATGGGAGCGAATGCTTCAACCAGACATCCAGGCAATGAGACTTTGTGAACTACAGCTGAAAACTGTGGCCAGTGTGATTGTTTGAATTATAATAATTGGGTTTGGAGGTATTGAATCCAGTTTGGGGATATTATTTAGTCACGCAATTGGTCACATAGTCGCAAATGTCCATTAATCTTATTTTTGACTCTCTGTTGCAGTCCTTTCCTGACGTGGCGAGATGTACAACACATAATAGTGAAGACATCTCGTGCTGGCCATCTCAGCGCTCCTGACTGGAAAACCAATGCCGCTGGTTATAACGGTAACAGGCTTTTTAATTTCTTTAAACTGCCCTGTCTCGTTTTAACCACCAAATGAGAAGTGATGCTTGTGAGAAACTTCATACCCAGAAATATTCAGACGTTGATTTCATTATTGTACGCTCAGTCTTTTGGGTTTTCCAGACTAAGGGTGGGTGATATGACCAAAATATTATATGACGATATGACAGATTTGTTTTTATGAAAGCAAAAATTTTACATTTTTTTTTTAAATTTCATAATTAACAATCGATTTCAGTATCACAAAAATCTAATACTAGCCTAACTAAAAAAAACTGAAGACAAGTAAACAATTTGTGATAAAACAAGAACAAAGAAACTAATTACATGCAACAGCACAAAAAACTGCGACAGAACAAAGGCTCAAATGTAATAGACCTATGTGAGATAACTACTTTAAATCTGTTATCTTCACTTGTGTAAATTAAATATAGATTTATTCCTATTAAAGTTACAAAAGTTATTCAGTTGAGAGCAGCGAGAGATTACTCTCTTTTGTTGTTTGATTAACATTAATGACACAGACAGCAGCAGGTTTATTAGGCTGCTGTCACTTTAAGACTGAATGCACGGCTCTAATATAGTGATACACATGCATTTTTTTTCTCAACTGTTTAGGTTCACTTAAGACATAAATGACTGTATTTATGAGGATACTCTCAAAGATGGGCATTTTGAAACGTAAGTGTGTGTATTTGACCGTTCAAGCCCAATAAGGTGCCAGAAAGAACTCCGTTCAGTACTTGTGTGCTGTGTGAGAGGCAGCTTTATGTATGTATGCGTGCTTCAGGTGAGTGCGCTCAGACCGTCTCTCTGGCAGTGCTCACATATACCAAAATTTTTTAAAATCGCTTGTTTTTTTAAACCGCAGCTCTTAAAAACGCATTCAAATGACAAACTTTCATGATGGCGCAGTGACGTCACATGAGCATAACCGTGATAGAGACGATAGTCCACCCCTATTCCAGACTATGCTGAACAATTAATTTTACAACATGAATATACATCAGGGTTATTATAGTAAACTAAAACCATAAAAAAGTGTCATTACTTGAAATATGATAAACATTAACTTAAAATAAAATGGAAAAAAATGTAATATAAAAAACAAATGTTTTATCTAGTTGGCAAGGCGTCGTTTCTCATCTTCATTTAGTTTAACAATGTACTAAAATAACTAAAATTAAAACTGTAATAATAAAATTGTAAAAAATGTATAAAATCTATACAGACAAAAAACTAATAAAAATTGCAAAAACACACAACAAAATTTCTAAAAATGGAGAGGAAAATATAATATAATAATAAAAACTAATAGCGTTTCAATGATACTAAAATAGCCCTGATCTGCATCATGATTGATGGTAAATTTGGTGTTCATGGTAACTCTCTGTGTGCATATTGTTATTTTTTTTGTTGAACAGTTAAGTTGTAAATATTCTTACAGTCAGTCACCTGTATGGCTTTGGGCTGATGGACGCGGAGGCCATGGTGAAAGATGCGGAGCGCTGGAAACAGGTTCCCCCACAGCACATCTGTGTGGAGAATGCCGATAAACAAATCAGGTATATGCAATCGCTCTTAAACATCCCACAGTAGGTCACATTTATAATGTTATATAAGTCATAGTAAATATACATTTGTTTCCCGTAGAACCATCCGTCCAGAGCATGTCGTTCGTTCGGTGTACAAGGCAACAGGCTGCACGGATAATGCAAACCATCATGTTATTTATCTGGAGCATGTGGTCGTACGTATAACAATTACACACCCACGGCGAGGAGACCTGTCAATCAACCTAACGTCACCATCAGGGACAAAGTCACAGCTGCTCGCCAATAGGTACAGTTACAGACTATGCACTAATCTTCAGTAAATGGCTACTTTGATAGAATTACTGAATATTGTGGTTTGTTTTTTCTCCCTGGTGAATTTCAGTGGAAGAATTCCCAGATTTCCACTGAATTGGTCCAGTATTTTTAAGTGCATTTTGTGCTGTGGTGTAGCATCTGTTTATTGTTACTGCAGGCTGTTTGATCACTCAATGGAGGGCTTTAAGAACTGGGAATTCATGACAACTCACTGCTGGGGAGAGAAAGCTGGTGGAGACTGGATACTAGAGATCTATGATTCTCCTTCCCAACTCAGGAGCCAGAAAGCACCAGGTACTTTCTCCAAGCAAAACACACTACCTGTTCCTTCAGCCATTCCTTCACCTTTGAAAACACCACGTGGTCTTACACAGAGGTGATTTGACAAATGCATATCAACTTAGGCTGTGTGGTAACTACCACAGTACCAACATTTATTGCGGTGATTACAGTTTAACAGTTCAGGTAGTGTGACCTGAAAAATAAAACTTAATTAACTGATGTGTGAGATTTAAGTTGAACAGAGTTAAATCTTTTTTTTTGTTGTCAAAATTGGCAATCATCCATTGACAATAATGCAGGCGGAATATCGAACTGTATGTGACGTCTGTTTCCCCTGTTGTCAGGTCACATACAAAATATGTTGTTTTAATGATATAATAACCATGTCGCTTTTATGGCATATGCTGTTATTATAAGAAATTACATCATTTAATGACTCGTTATCTCATTATTTTTAAAGAACATTGTTTTAATGGCATGTCATCTCGTTATTACGAGAAAATGTGTAATTTTTAACAAAAACAAAAAATATTGATTTAATGATGTAACATCTCATTATTATGAGAAGATAGTGTTTTAACATAACATCTCATTACTATGACATAATTGAGTGGGAAAAAATACGTGGCAGCAATGTGACCGTAGTTTTTTATAATATATAAACAGTAGAATATATACATTTATATATATAGAATATATAAACATCAAGTTTTGAGTATATATATATATACAGTGGGGCAAAAAAGTATTTAGTCAGCCACCAATTGTGCAAGTTCTCCCACTTAAAAAGATGAGAGAGGCCTGTAATTTTCATATATATATATATAAATATATAAAATTACTGTTTCTTACAGTGCATTTGATCAATTAAATACAGCCTTGATAAGCCTGAGAGACTTTTTTTCTATATATTCCATATATAAAACTATGGAATAGTTATCTGCAGAACGCAAAACATTCTTTGTATACTTAAATTTGACGGAATGCGTTAACTATATAAAAAAATTATATTAATCATAAAGGATTTATATTGAAATTTTGAGTCTATTATCTGTCCTGCTTTCATTTAATCAGTCTTTGTCTGTTTAGTTTAAGTACTGATACTGACATACTTGTGAATAACCATTTCCAATTGGGAAGGCCGAGAAATATTAGTTCTGTAAATGAGGGTTTAATTTCTTTGCACACCGACTGACTTGTTGTTCGTTCCAGGCAAGCTGAAAGAGTGGTCTCTGATACTTTATGGCACCTCCGTGCATCCGTACTCATTCCGCAGTGACAAGCCTCGCTCACTGGCGGAGCCTCAGCCTGATGACGAGTACAGTGAGGAGTATGTGGGTAAGTACTCTTTTGTAATTCTATTATGCTTCACTGCGTATCTGTGGAAACGCATCAGTTTCTGTTTTCTCACATAAGGCTTGTGCCACCCTGAGTGTGAGAACGGCTGTGAGGGTCCAGGGCCTCAGCAGTGCATCACTTGCCTCCACTACTTCCTCAAGTTCAAGAACAACACCAGGTACACAGCTTTTCACAACATCAGTACACATTAAACTTTTTTTTTTTACAACTTTAAAAAAAAATGTTGGTACTTGGTTCAATAACATAATGACCTTTTTTTTCTGGATGCATTAACTTATACAAACAATTATTAAAAAGGCATCTCGGGGTAGAACAAATGTACAGATATTTGCACGAAACAAAAATATAACATGAATGATATCACATATCCATGCAGACCCTCATGACTGTAGGACTGTAGGTCAATAGGTCTCTTAAAATATCAGATCATTTCATATTTTTATGACATGACAAGGTTAGTTCAGGTTGAACTAGAATTAATTAATAAATTATTTGTAAATAATTAGTGCTATTTGTAAAAAGAAAGCAAAGATTTTTACCTTTAAAATATGCTTAATTTAGAAACCTATATTTAATCAATATTTATTTGTGATAAGATAAGATTATTAATAAGATATTTTTAGTCATTAAATTTGAACTTTTTATATGAAAATCTAATTTGTTTTTAAAACATACTCTACTGTTCAAAAGTTTAGGGGCAGTACAATTTTTACGTTATAATAATACTTTTATTTAGCAAAGATGCATCATCATAAGTGACAGTTAGAATGTTTATACCATTTAAAATGTTACAAAAGATTTCTATTTCAAAGAAATGCTGTTCTTTTGAATGGTGATATTGAATTGTATTACCGTTTCCACAAAAATACAAAGCAGCACAACTGTTTTCAACATTGATGATAATAAGAAAGCAAATCAGCATATTAGAGCAATTTCTGAAGGATCATGTGACACTGAAGACTGGAGTAATAATCCTGAAAATTCAGCTTTCCATCACAGGAATAAATTATATTTTAAAATATATTAAAATAGAAAACAGTTATTTTAAATTATAATAATATTTCACAATATTACTGTTTTTACTGTATTTTTTTTTTATTGTTTTGGATCAAATAAATGAGAAAAGAGAATCTCACCGACCCCGAACATTTGAACAGTAGTGTATGAAAGCAGCATGGATACATGAGGACATTTCTAAGAACTTGGCGCATTTCTCATTGACCTTGGTGTGAAACTCAAATCAGTATTAAATGTCCATGTATTCATTTGTTTGGTATGTAGCCTTATAATGAACCGGCTGTACAGCCAGTCAGTCATTGCAAAATAAACTCCCTACAGGGTGATACAATACCTCAACATGAAACATGTGCATTGCGTAACATAATTAGCGCAACTAAATAATTGAGAAAGTTTTTAATACGTTTGCAGAAAGGTTGTATTACTGAAAGTACTTTTTTTTTTTCTTTTTTTTTTTTAATTGAAAATAATTTTACTTGGAGTCAAAAGATTAATTAACTTCTATAAAAACACCAAAGCACATGCTGACAACAGCTGTGTGTCTGCGTGGCCCTGCTAACATCTCACATCTATCCAGACACTCTGTGTGTGTGTGTGTGTGTGTGTTTGTGTGTGTGTGTGTGTGCGCACGTGTCATGATTACATTTATAGATTTTGTGTTCTCCGGCATCCCAAGTTACACAAGCCACGTTCACATCTGGAGCTGATGGCTTTCTCAGACTGACTTTTCCCTTTGTTTCCTGGTGAAAGTCTTTCCTCACGGCTGCCAGATGTTGATTTTTCTGGTCTCATGTGGCTCTTCCTGTCTGTGTCTGTCTCTCTCCTTTTCTCTTTCCACCTCCGTCTGTCTGTCTCTCAGGATGTGTGTACCTGAGTGTCCGACTGGGTTTTTCCGGGACGATAAGAAGCGCTGTAAGAAGTGCTCTCCGCTGTGCGAGTCCTGCATCGGCAGCCGCAGTGATCAGTGTTCAACCTGCCGCTCGGGTCTGTTCCTTGTGGAGGGAGGAAACAACTGTGCCAGCTCCTGTCCTGACGGCTTCTACCTGGACCTGGGCAAGTCACACTTCATCTCACTCCAGAAAACCTCACATGCTGTTTGGCTGTGAATTGTGTTGAATCTGAGACCTCATGTGGCTGTTCTCTCGCAGACTCCACCATGTGCTGGAAATGCACCGAGAATTGCAAGAAATGCACATCTGCGAACATCTGCACAGAATGCCAGACTGGTCTCAGGTAATTCAGTCCATTGCAAATACATTATTTGACCTCCGACATGTTTTTTTGAGCCAGTATATGAAATATAGTCAGAATCTTGGACTAAAACTTTCCTACGATCTTCATTGAGAGATGTCAAAATAAAGCCATGCAGACTAAATGCTGAATTATCACTGGAAACATCCTGTTACACACGTATCTCTTGAGTTTAGATGTATGTTGAAATACTGTCTCTAGTGAGCAATTTTGCTTGGGCTTTTCCAACTCCTCTCTGACGTTAGATAAAGAGGTGGAAAAACAGAGAGAGAAAAGAAAAACAGGTCATGGCACAAAATCTGGCGTAATACGCAGCAGCTGTTCTGTGAATGGTTTTGAAATATTCTCTGAATATAAGTAAAGGTTTTTTCACCCACTAGTTTGGACTTTAATCCGTCGTTGTTGATCTTTTTAGACTTGTTTAGACTACAGAAGGTATGAAGCAGGATGGCAGGGCTAGAGTGCAGATGAAACCGCAGTTTCTCTCTCTTTAAGGTTGCAATTACAGTCTTTGTAATTATTCATTTGACTTGTCATTCATTGCAGTTTTCGGGGAAACTTTATTAGTCTACTGCATGAGTTTAGATGGTGGGCCTTCCCTCTGAGAGAAAAAAAACCTAGCATAATTTTATAAAAATTGTGATTAAAAAACAGTAGATCTACAATGTTGCATGCCAACCATTTTGAGAAGTATTTTCTCACATATGATTTTATCAACCATTTATTTTTGCAGTGTTGAAACTGGCAAAGAATATGTTCATTTAGTCCAATTAATAAAAAAAAAATAAAAAAAGTCTAAAACCCACACAGAAATTCCATAAATTTTTTTCTTTTTTAATAATTCAATAAAATGAGAAATGAATTTTCTTCAGGGTTTAATTTTTACACCAATACATTTGCAATTATATTCGCGATTAAATGTTTTTTTTGAATTATTTTCTTTTATAACAAATTTTCTACACAATAAAATATTTTAGAGCTTGATATAAGTAGAAAAATACTTTATACTAATACTTTAAATACGCTTTTATCCAGGTTTTCCAAGACCTCAGGAATCCTGGTTCTTGAAAAGACAGTTGTTGATGAAATCAGAAATATGATGCCAGTTTACAGTCTTGATTTTTTTTATTTAGGTTTTAGCTTATTTTATTGCTATTGTCTTATTTAAAAAAAATTAAGTCATCTTGTGGCCCTCTTGGAAGTTTGCTGAGGCACTTAGTGGGTCCAATGGCTAAATGTTTTGTGTTTTTACCTGCTCCTGCTGTCATCATTATTATGATTTTGCACAACAACGATAATATTCATTTTCATGAGTTTTTTTCTTCGTAAATTTTACTATCCTCTTCCCCTTATATGCTCTGGCGCCCCCTATGGAGGCTCATCTCACGGTTTTAAAAAGTGTCTTGTGGCTCAGTCTCAGTGTTGAACCCCTTTGAATAATTCCCTCATCCATTCTGTCTCTCCCTCTTTCTTTGCTTCTGTTTGTCTTTTCCTGCTAGTCTACAGGGGAATAAGTGTCAGCTGAGCTGTGAACCTAGCACCTATTATAATGGGCATCGGCGGGCATGTGAAAAGTGCCACTCGACTTGTGCCACCTGTGCAGGTAAACACTTTACCTGTATTTATAGTACTTTATTTTTCATTTAGGTTTGCATCAGGCTTTGATCATGATCTTTGGCTTAAAAGCAATTTATAAAATATAACTTCCAGTAGTTGTTTTTTGTGTTCTTTTGGAGAGATCACTGATTGGCTATTCTGTTCTTTTATTTTTTAAATGCATATACGCCCCTTTTAAAACGCCCCTAAAATGTCAAGAGGATATATCCATCCTGGGCACAAAAAAGATGCACAGTATGATGCCATTTTGAAGTTCTAGACTTAACAAGACTGTGAAGTGCCTTCTGAGACTATTACGTCAATGCTGTTCTCTCCAGTGTCCAGAAATTACAACAAATTACTAAGGCTTCGCAGAACAACCAGTGCTTAGCTTCTGAATATACTGTAGTTTATCCAGCACAATTACTGTTGCTAGCTCAGATTCTGCCCCAGATTTTAACAACAGTTGATATATGCACACGTGTACACTTATGAGGATCACATTTGTTCGAACTATCTTTATTGTAACGACTCCCTTCTAATTCTCAAAGAATTACTGGTCACAAAAAGCTTTTCTTGTTCAAGTCATTTGGGTGAATTACAGTTCTTCTGGGATGTGTAATAGTTTGGTAATTAAAGTAAAAAACACAGTTGTAAAGGACCTTTTGAGTCGACTCTTAATCCAAGGAAGCACATAAGAAAAAAATGTCATGCTTTGGTAAATTAAGTCAAATTATGATACAGAAAGTCAAAATTATGAGGTACTAAGTCATAATAATGAGATAAAACATCCAAATTGTGAGATAAAAAGTAAAAATTGACATACTAAGTGATAATCATGAGACATTGAAATTGATATACTGTGTCATTGAGATCAAAAGTCTAGTGTGTTTCTAAGTGTGTACATTCCAAAGTGTATCAATTCAAATGATTTGCTGTCTGGCTTTTTGGGAACATGCTGGTACTCCCTGTGCACAGGAACTGGCATGGAAGCGTGTAATGAGTGCGCTCCGGGCTATTACTTTGAGGACTGGCGCTGCGTCTCCAGCTGCAGTGTGGGATATTACTTGACAGAACAAACGACAGACAACGGAGATGTCCAAAAGTCTTGTCAAAAGTCAGTATTTCACTGCTAAACATGACATCTGAGAAAGTGTTTACGTTTAAAGCGGTAATGATGCATCACGGCTGTGATTGTGCCTGCAGGTGTGATCCTACCTGCTACGCCTGCGCAGGACCGGGGGAGAGGAACTGCAGCACCTGCGTGAGCGGCTATAACCTGGAAAACGGCGTGTGTGTCGTCAGCACCATCTGCAAAGATGGTGAGTACTGTTGATTCTTCCATGCTAGCTTTTGGTTAGCTCCTTAATTCAGTGTTTTCTTTCCTCCAGATTCTAATCTGAATCTTTTGTGCAACAAAATATTTGAGTTTTTTTTGCATGGGGTTGAATCATGGTCTTTTTATTGTTTTGTTTTTCTGATGTTGATGTGTCCAGGTCACATTTCACCCCAAAATAGAAAGAAAATTATATTTTACAAATACCTTTTTGTTTCTTTTCAAAATTTCCAAAAGCAAGTACATTTACCCCAAATTCTTATTACTTTGTTTTATTTGATTGGTTTACTAAGTTTGGAATCAGTACAAATGTTTTTTTTTTTTTTGAAGGATGTCTCTTATGCTCACCAAGGCTGCATTTATTTGATCAGAAACAGTAAAAACAGTAATATTGTGAAATATTATTAATATTTAAAATAACTAAAAAAAAAGTTGGGAAAAGTCTTGTGAGAGAAAAATATCACAATTACCATTTATATTTATTTATTTATTTTTTACTCCCATGGCGGAAACAAACTTCTATAGAACACAGTTGTGCTACCTAATATTTTTGTGAAAATCATGATAATTTTTTCAGGATTTTTTAATGAATTGAAAGTTCAAAAGCATTTATTTGAAATATAATATATTTTGTAATAATGTAAAAATCTTTTCTATCGTGTCTGATCTATTTAATGCATCCATGAGGAATAAAAGCATTAATTTCTTCAAGAAAGTAAGTTTAGTGACCCTGAACTTATATTTATTTACTATATTATATTTTTTAAAGGAACTACAAAGAATACCATCGTGACGTGTGAACTCGTTGCAATATAAAAAAAATTATGGAAATAATCTAGAAAATATTATGCAAAATATAATGTTTTGAAAACTTTCCTCTGATTTTGAGGTGAGATGTGGCCAAATATTTCAGGCTAATTTATTTTCAAAGAATGCTTGTGAATGTGACGAACCTTGAGATCAAAATGGGCTACATTTTTACGGTGGAGCGTAATGTCTGCTTTTTCTAGCAAATGAAAACAAAGTTACACTGTCAACCTGTGACACTGTAAAAATGATTTTTTTGGATCACTTTCTAAATGTTTGTTCTCCTTTTCTTCCTGATGATCTTTCCTTCAAATCTTTTCATCCTGGATTCCAATCACACCTGGATATCCTCCTCCGTCGAACAATCAACTGGATTATAAAAAAATACAAAATAAACCCAACACAACATCATTTCCTGTCCGCCGCCCATTTGTGTGCTGTCTCTCTGCTCCTCTCTCCTCTTCCTGCTCTCTGGAAAGCAAATGAAGAATCGTGGGCTGAGGGAAGTTTCTGTGTGCTAGTGAAAAAGAACAATCTGTGCCAGAGGAAGGTTCTGCAGCAGCTCTGCTGTAGAACATGTTCTCTAAAGGGCTGAAGGAACTTTTCCGGCTCCACTTGCCCCTCACGTTCCGCTAATTTATATTCCAGTCGGGAACCTCGAATACGGGACTACATCGTGAGGTTTCCCGATGCCAGAACTACAACAAACCTACCTTTATCTCTGTGTGTCTGTATGTATGTGTGTGTGTGTGTGTGCGTGCGTATGTGTGAGTGTGTCGACAGAAGCTGTCAGGGTGGTGCGACTGGGATCAGTAATAAACGGCAAATCATACATGTCAGTATTTTGTGACCAAAGCATGGATGCCAAATTTTTTTAACCTTTTTCTTCGTTTTGGGTCCAAGAGAAGAATTTGGAGCGACATGCTAAGCGTTGAAGCGGCGGTTCTGTATTTTTCCACAGTTTCACGCATGCTGATGACAACAATGATCAAAGCCAGTTTGTGCATATTCTGAAATAAAGCGCACTCAGAGAACCTCTCCGAGTTTCAGCAAGACCTCTGTGAGCAAAAGGGACGCATAAACCATAGCACAGGTTCATCCACTGACCTTCATGACTGCAGTCAAATCAATAGCTGACTCCGGAGGTACAAGGTACAATAAGTACTTCCTGAAGCGATAAGTATTGTACTAACACTAATGACCTGCCGTTTAGCCTCGCGATGAGATGAATGCCGTCACGTCAGGTGGTCTCACTGTTCTGAAATTCTTCACCTCAGGCTCATATCTCATACTTTTTTTGCGTGCATGTGTGTTTTTGTTTCATCATCGTTGCAAGTGGGAAAAATAGGTTTTCGTGAAACCTAAACGTAAGTTAGTGAGCCCTGAAGAATCGTTGACTGGGCTGAAGTACAGGTTTTAGTCGTGGTAGCTGAAATGAGGTTTGAAACACTTATCAGGCCTTTATGATATATTTTTAAAATAAATCCTTAAACATGCATTTTTATATCTCGCCACTTCAAAAAAACAACTCTACAATATTAATCCTAAATGATTCATGTGAAATAAGGAACTTTAAAATGTGTGTCTGGGTAGATCAGGGTCAACAGCCTGAAATAAATGCGTTTGGTATTACGATGGTTTTATGTGTCGGGTTTCAGATGCTTTCCCCATAACTATTTATATTTTATTGATTCATCACGGAAATGAAAAGTTAAACTGCTCCATTTTAAATTGACTTGGCCACCTAAAATAATTCGTTATTCCAGGTCTTTATGAAAGTAAAAAGTCTGTGATTCACATACTTAACTGGTGCTATTGACATAATCGAGCTATTAGAAATTGTTTTTGAATTCACATTTGTGTCTTGAGTCCAACAAGTATTTGTGAATTCAAATCAAGTCTAGATTTTCATTTGTTCACATTGGCCATATTTACTGTATCTCCATATTGCAGTATCTTGGGAAACGGAAAAAAATACTTGAGGGGAGTAAGGTACGTAGTAACGTTTTACTAAAGGTCAGAAACGAGGTGAAATGTTTAGTTATACTAATAGTACTACACAACACAAATTAGACTTCTACATTCATTAAGGACATGTTTGACCAATCCGCTTTTGCGCAATGTTAAGGGGATTTCTATGTCTTTTATTTATGAATGGTGTGGTTTAAGATGACGTAGCCTTTTATTTATGAAAACGATTTATAAATGGTCATAGTTCAAATGAGTTGTGTTTTGTGGATGGGATTGTCCAACCACTTCATGCTAATTGTGTATTCATGACACACACAAAAAAAGTTATAGTATGATTGTACGTTTTCTGCGAACTCAATACATGCACCGTTACATAACTAATGTTATATAGGATTACGGGAATCAGTCTATGTTCAGATGTGTTACATTTACTCTGTTCTGGCAACGTTATTTCTTAATGTATATATGTATTTTTATCACTATTAACCTTAAATATATTTTGCACCCACGTTGAATTGAAATAAGGGGGAAATGGATGATCAAGTTTTCTAAAATTATTTTATATTTCTTTTTTTAGCCAACCGCCATGACCAGTTAGTCTAGATGAAGATGTGTTGTAGTCAGGGCCAAGAAAAATGTTTTATCATGTAGAGAAGACTGGACGAAACAAATGGTTTACTGATCTTTTTATTAATGAACTTTAAAATAAAAACAAGACTCAGAGATTAAATGAGACTACTTTTGTTTACTCGTTTAGATGCTGGGCTTATAATTTTCACTTGGTGGATAAATTGGGCGAAACAGTCACATAGACTTGCACAGAAGTAGTGACCCGAGTCATATATAGAGTTCAGAAAGTCATAGAGCTCTTTTGACTTGGATCCATTGTAGTCAGGGCCAAGAAAAATGTTTTATCATGTAGAGAAGACTGGACGAAACAAATGGTTTACTGATCTTTTTATTAATGAACTTTAAAATAAAAACAAGACTCAGAGATGAAATGAGACTACTTTTGTTTACTCGTTTAGATGCTGGGCTTATAATTTTCACTTGGTGGATAAATTGGGCGAAACAGTCACATAGACTTGCACAGAAGTAGTGACCCGAGTCATATATAGAGTTCAGAAAGTCATAGAGCTCTTTTGACTTGGATCCGTATAGAACCACCCTAGCAACCACATAGCAACACGCTAAATCCGACTAAAAACTCTAGTGTATTGGTGGCCAGTTTTTCACTGACGAGCAGCGCTCACATTTTCATCATAAAAATCTAGTGTTGTCAAACTGCTTGTTTATTTTGACTTCAAGAAATATTGTTCAGAGTTAAATTCTTGCGGTGAACTGGTGTGAGAATGATTCAACCTCTCCTTGTTTTCTTTACAAAAGGCCCTTTTTGTTTTGAAGAGGACAATTCGGCATTTGACCGAGAGAAATTCAACTCAAATGCGCAGTGGTCACACTGACTTTAAAAGAGACAATATATGCGCAGCCCTTTGTTCTGACCTGTGGCCGTTTCCTTAAGAACGAACATTTCTAAAATATTTGCAGCTTCCACACAACCAATGTCACTTTCCTGTGATGAATAACATGATAAAGCCATTATTATTGACACACGCTGTTTTAAATGTTACAATCCTGTGTCAAATATCAAAGTGATTCTTAAGCATTTTTGCAGTTTAATGCAAGCAGTTTGAGTGAGAAAACTCATTTAACTGACATTGGCTTTGGACCAGTGTTTCTTTAAAGGGATAGTTCACCCAAAAATGAAAATTCTGTCATCATTTACTCACCCTCAAGTAGTTCCAAACCCGTATACATGTCTTTGTTCTGCCGAACAGAAAGGGAGATATTTTGAAGAAAGTTTGTAACCAGGCTGTTTTGGGGCACCATTGTCCTCCATAGTAGGAGAAAAAAATACTATGGAAGTCAATGGTGCCCCAGAACTGCTCGGTTTCCCACATTCTTCAGAATATCTTCCTTTGTGTTCTGCAGAACAAAGACATTCATACAGGTTTGAAACTACTTGAGGGTAGTTTCATTTTTGGGTGAACTATCCCTTTAAGTCTACTGATTGACAACTCAATTACGGTCATGTAGGGTCATGAGCGTTTGCTTCAGGACTGTCAGAGCTGAGTGAATAGAGTGTATCAGAGCGTAAGCCTGAGGTCGTCAGAAGGGTCAGTCGGCCATAGACGTCCAGCTCACTCTAAAGGAAATCTCACAAATACATTGCTAAGCCTGGGGTTAAAGGTTAGCTCAATGTATTTAGCTCTTCTCACATTCCCATAGCATTGCTTTGGGATAGTTTTGATCCATTCTGACACCTAGAGAGGGAAATATGTTTTGGTTATACTAACACGGGTATCAGGCTTGGTTAAAGTAATTTGACTGTATGTGCAAGACTTTAAAAAAATTTTTTTTTTTAATGTGGTCAGTTTTTTGCAACTTACAAAATCACTTTTTTTTAAATTCAGCTTTCAGTTATTTTTTTCTAAAGCCTGCTGATTGTATGAGAGCATTCTTCATGACCTTTCTTGCTTCTTTTGAGAGTGTTCTGATTTATGAATCCTGCATGTTCATGGCCTTTGAATTGTCCACAATCATAAACGTCAGCTGGTCAGTTCTTCAACCAGAAGCTTTTTTTTATTAATGCTAAAGCTGAACAGGTAAGCACCTTGTGTTTTTTGTGTGTGTGTGTGTGTGTGTGTGTGTGTGTGTGTGTGTGTGTGTGTGTGT
>NW_015505524.1:320740-341889 GCF_001515645.1 Sinocyclocheilus grahami | reverse complement strand
TTTCATTTTTGGGTGAACTATCCCTTTAAGTCTACTGATTGACAACTCAATTACGGTCATGTAGGGTCATGAGCGTTTGCTTCAGGACTGTCAGAGCTGAGTGAATAGAGTGTATCAGAGCGTAAGCCTGAGGTCGTCAGAAGGGTCAGTCGGCCATAGACGTCCAGCTCACTCTAAAGGAAATCTCACAAATACATTGCTAAGCCTGGGGTTAAAGGTTAGCTCAATGTATTTAGCTCTTCTCACATTCCCATAGCATTGCTTTGGGATAGTTTTGATCCATTCTGACACCTAGAGAGGGAAATATGTTTTGGTTATACTAACACGGGTATCAGGCTTGGTTAAAGTAATTTGACTGTATGTGCAAGACTTTAAAAAAAAATTTTTTTTTTAATGTGGTCAGTTTTTTGCAACTTACAAAATCACTTTTTTTTAAATTCAGCTTTCAGTTATTTTTTTCTAAAGCCTGCTGATTGTATGAGAGCATTCTTCACGACCTTTCTTGCTTCTTTTGAGAGTGTTCTGATTTATGAATCCTGCATGTTCATGGCCTTTGAATTGTCCACAATCATAAACGTCAGCTGGTCAGTTCTTCAACCAGAAGCTTTTTTTTATTAATGCTAAAGCTGAACAGGTAAGCACCTTGTGTTTTTTGTGTGTGTGTGTGTGTGTGTGTGTGTGTGTGTGTGTGTGTGTGTGTGTGTATGTGTGTTCTTGTTTGCTTGATTTTTTGTTTGTATTTTTTTACTTGTTTCCATGTATTTGTTTTTGTTTGTTTCATTAGCTTGTTTCGTTTGCTTGCTTGTTCGTATGTTTTGTTTGCTTGTTTGCATGTATTTGTTTAATGTGCTTGTATATTTAATTTGCTTGTTTCATTTTCTTGTTTCGTTTGCTGTTTTTGTTTGCTTGTTTCATTTGCTCACTTGTTTGTATTTATTTTGTTTTATTTGCTTGTTTGTATGTATTTGTATACTCTGCTTTTTTGTTTGTTTTGTTGCATTTGCTTGATTGATTGAATGCGTTTGTTTTGTTTGCTTGCTTTGTTAGCATGTTTACTTTTCTTGTTTCGTTTGTTTGTTTGTTTGCTTATTTGTATTTATTTAATCAGCTTGTTTGTTTTACTTGATTGTTTGTTTTGTTTGTATTTTCCTACTTTTTCTAACTGTGCCTTCAGGGAAATTTGAGTTATTTCTGATGCTACATACATAAATATACTAATATAATAAACAACAAGAACCATTGGATTATTTACCAACAAAGCATGGAAGAACTGCTAATAACATTTTAGTGTCTACCTACACTACATGAAGTGGGATATTCTAGTTATGGATCTTTATGTAGCTTATGTGTTATCTGTATTTTTTTGTCAGGGGAGTATTTAAACAAAGCTGAAAAATGTGAACTGTGTTCCTCAACCTGCTCAAAGTGCACTGGACCTGAGAGTAAAGACTGCATCAGCTGCCCGTACACCAGGTGAAGTGTGAACAAATCACTCGTTTCTCACAGCACCACAGGCAAAAAATGTCACAGTGAGACAAGATGTGCACTGTGTGGGGAGAGATTTCAGTTTTTATTCTTTGGCAGGCTTTTTGATAATGGGACATGTGTGATCCGCTGTGATCCTGGGAAGTATGAAAGGGATGGACAGTGTCATCTTTGCCACCACACATGCCTCGAATGTACTGACGGGGCGCCTGACAAATGTACTCGCTGTAGCAAAGGTAAACTGAGTCATGACTGCCTCACATAACGGAGAAAAATACAAACTTTTATTGTAATTCTTACTCCGTTTCTGTTTTCACACAGATAGGTTTGGAGTGGAACGGTACCTCTTTGAAGGGGAGTGTCGTGAAAGCTGTCCAAAGGGCTATTCCCATTCCTCGAAGGGAACATGTGACCCCTGCCCTCCAAATTGCACTGTGTGTACTTCATCAGGTCACTGTCTCCACTGCACCCCGTCCTACTACCCCAAAGACGGGACGTGTGCCAAACTGGAGTGTGGAGTGGGTCAGTTGCATCATAACTGTTCTAGAATGTTCTCGATTGCTTGCTTGGCATTTTCCATGTTTCTTTTTTCTGATGTTAAGATTCTGGTTAGGTTTTTTTTGGAATGTGAGTGAGGTTTATTTGAAAATTCTTCTGAAAATCAAATTAGTGGTTGAGCTGTAGGCCCAGTGTTAAAAACACATGGTCAATGCCAAAATGTTTTTGTTTGCTTTTTTGCCAGTATTTTTCACCATAATGTTTCCAATGGATGAATCTCACAAAACCGGTCAAGAAATGACCATATAATATTTGTGATCTATGATGATGATATTGTGTTTACATCATGATAGCATTTGTGGTGCTGCTTTTTTGCATCAAAATGCATCAACAAACAATAAAAAAGATCAAATAAAGTAAAAACTGTAATATTGTGAAATATTATAATTTAAAAGATTTACAATTTAAATTGTACAATTAAAAAAACTGTTTTCTAATTGAATATATTTTAAAATGTAATTTATTCCTGTTATGCAAAGCTGAATTTTCAGCATCATTACTCCAGTCTTCAGAGTCACATGACCCTTCAGAAAACATTTCTTATTATCAATGTTGAAAACAGTTGTGCTGATTAATATTATGTGGAATTTGTGACTGTTTCTTCAGGATTCTTTAATGAATAGAAATTTTAAATAGTCTTCACTTTCATTTTAACTGTCATCACTATCATCATTTTTATTTAATGAATCCTTGCTGAATAAAAGTATTAATTTATATAAAAAAGTAAAATCCTACTGACCCCATACTTTTGAAGAGTACTAACACAGTAATTGTATATTGTGATAGTCAAAAAAAAAAAAGTTATGATTTAATGAATCTGTTAAGTCATGAATATATTAAGAATCATCATAAAAAAAATTACAGGAAGTAAAAAGGGAGTAATGTACTTAATTGTCATGAAAATAGTGTGACAACATGCTAATGCACCTAAAAGTAGAAGAAAATGTACTTTTTCCTTTTGATTTTGCAGTGCAGTTTGACAAGGACATGTTTTCATGAGATTTCACCCCACTAGACAGAAGTTCTTCTCTCTCGTTTTGTTTGCTGTGCTACTTGCATATCTGTAAATCGAACTCTATGGATGTTGTTTGGCTTCTCACGACACCCACTGCTGTTTATCTAATCTTCTTCACAAATTGTTATCACAGTCAGAGATGAGTTGAGCATGAGGGAAGAGCTTGTCTGCAGAAGTCAGACTGAAATAGCACCAGAAATGAGACCGTGGGGGAACAGAAATTCTTATCATTAGTGGCAGACATGTATAAACGGATCCTGTGCTCTGGCCTCCAGGGCTCCCACACACTACTGTGTGCACACACGCAGCCTCTGTATGCTCTTTCCTGTCGTTTTAGACTCGCGCACACTCTCTGTCTTATTATACATGCTAATACAGACATTATCTAGTTTTTATGTACATCTATATCGTGCATTTTCTTTTTCCATGTTAGCGACACTATGAAAGTACTGACTCCTGGTGCGATGCTTGTTCTTCTGTAGGTGAAGTAGTCGACCTTGATCGTGAAGACTGTGTACCCTGTGAGGAGGGCTGTCAGCATTGCCTTACCGGTCAGTATATCATTATTTGGATGGATGTGCGCACAACAAGCATTGCTCTTAAAGAAATTAAATGCATCATGTCTTAAGCAAAAAAACATCCTTTGCTTAAAGTCTTGAAAACGTCCGATTTGATAGTCTGATAAACATTAGCAGGGGCTAAATTTGTAATTAAACCTGGTTATAAAATTTTAGCATTTTAAAAATTTTATTAATTTGCACTGTTTTGCACTATTTTCCGTTCTTATGTTATTAACCCTATAAAGCCTACTCTATCACTCTATACCACTCTATATTTTGATGCACAAATTTCTAAGGCTTCTAAATTATCAACATGATCAAAACTGCTGATGCAAAGCTGAATTTTCAGCATCATTACTCCAGTCTTCAGAGTCACATGACCCTTCAGAAAACATTTCTTATTATCAATGTTGAAAACAGTTGTGCTGATTAATATTATGTGGAATTTGTGACTGTTTCTTCAGGATTCTTTAATGAATAGAAATTTTAAATAGTCTTCACTTTCATTTTAACTGTCATCACTATCATCATTTTTATTTAATGAATCCTTGCTGAATAAAAGTATTAATTTATATAAAAAAGTAAAATCCTACTGACCCCATACTTTTGAAGAGTACTAACACAGTAATTGTATATTGTGATAGTCAAAAAAAAAAAAGTTATGATTTAATGAATCTGTTAAGTCATGAATATATTAAGAATCATCATAAAAAAAATTACAGGAAGTAAAAAGGGAGTAATGTACTTAATTGTCATGAAAATAGTGTGACAACATGCTAATGCACCTAAAAGTAGAAGAAAATGTACTTTTTCCTTTTGATTTTGCAGTGCAGTTTGACAAGGACATGTTTTCATGAGATTTCACCCCACTAGACAGAAGTTCTTCTCTCTCGTTTTGTTTGCTGTGCTACTTGCATATCTGTAAATCGAACTCTATGGATGTTGTTTGGCTTCTCACGACACCCACTGCTGTTTATCTAATCTTCTTCACAAATTGTTATCACAGTCAGAGATGAGTTGAGCATGAGGGAAGTGTTTCTTCAGGATTCTTTAATGAATAGAAATTTTAAATTTTAAATAGGCTTCACTTTCATTTTAACTGTCATCACTATCATCATTTTTATTTAATGAATCCTTGCTGAATAAAAGTATTAATTTATATAAAAAAGTAAAATCCTACTGACCCCATACTTTTGAAGAGTACTAACACAGTAATTGTATATTGTGATAAAGTAAAAAAAAAAAAAAAAGTTATGATTTAATGAATCTATTAAGTCATGAATATATTAAGAATCATCATTAAAAAAATTACAGGAAGTAAAAAGGGAGTAATGTACTTAATTGTCATGAAAATAGTGTGACAACATGCTAATGCACCTAAAAGTAGAAGAAAATGTACTTTTTCCTTTTGATTTTGCTGTGCAGTTTGACAAGGACATGTTTTCATGAGATTTCACCCCACTAGACAGAAGTTCTTCTCTCTCGTTTTGTTTGCTGTGCTACTTGCATATCTGTAAATCGAACTCTATGGATGTTGTTTGGCTTCTCACGACACCCACTGCTGTTTATCTAATCTTCTTCACAAATTGTTATCACAGTCAGAGATGAGTTGAGCATGAGGGAAGAGCTTGTCTGCAGAAGTCAGACTGAAATAGCACCAGAAATGAGACCGTGGGGGAACAGAAATTCTTATCATTAGTGGCAGACATGTATAAACGGATCCTGTGCTCTGGCCTCCAGGGCTCCCACACACTACTGTGTGCACACACGCAGCCTCTGTATGCTCTTTCCTGTCGTTTTAGACTCGCGCACACTCTCTGTCTTATTATACATGCTAATACAGACATTATCTAGTTTTTATGTACATCTATATCGTGCATTTTCTTTTTCCATGTTAGCGACACTATGAAAGTACTGACTCCTGGTGCGATGCTTGTTCTTCTGTAGGTGAAGTAGTCGACCTTGATCGTGAAGACTGTGTACCCTGTGAGGAGGGCTGTCAGCATTGCCTTACCGGTCAGTATATCATTATTTGGATGGATGTGCGCACAACAAGCATTGCTCTTAAAGAAATTAAATGCATCATGTCTTAAGCAAAAAAACATCCTTTGCTTAAAGTCTTGAAAACGTCCGATTTGATAGTCTGATAAACATTAGCAGGGGCTAAATTTGTAATTAAACCTGGTTATAAAATTTTAGCATTTTAAAAATTTTATTAATTTGCACTGTTTTGCACTATTTTCCGTTCTTATGTTATTAACCCTATAAAGCCTACTCTATCACTCTATACCACTCTATATTTTGATGCACAAATTTCTAAGGCTTCTAAATTATCAACATGATCAAAACTGCTGAAAACCTGTTGTACACAATCCACTACATGCCTTCTGTTGTCTGACTTTAAATTGTCAGTAATATTAAAAGACTAACACTTACTGGACTTGAGCAACTTAGGTTTACTTGATTATATTTTTAGAAAAATCATGTTCAAATGTATCAAATATGATGCATCAGGGTTTTTTTTACTCCGTTTGGGCCTCTGAATAAAAATTAAGGGTTTATCCTCCTTGAGTGTGAACTTCATATTCTGTCTATATCATACTATGCCGTAAAAGCCATAAAAGACTGATCAAATATAATACTAAATAAAAATCTGACTATTATTTCATATGTCAGGATTTACATGGGTAATTCTTTTTTTTTTTTCTTTTTTTTTGCTCAGATTATTAGGCTTATAGTTTATTACAAAATTATAAATGACAAAATAGAAGCATTTGACTATTGGTTTGTGATTTGGACCCGTTTCTGCTCTAGATGCAGCAGTAATTTCTATATGCGTGTGTAGGCTACTAGTGCACAAATGATAGGGGTTGTGTGTCTCACCACAGCTTCCAGTATCTCGTTTCATCTGTTGTAATTCTCATAATTAGAGCATGTCTGGTTTGTATCTCAAAATGTAGCAGGCTGCCTGCATAGGCTGCACTTAAAGGCAGTATTATTTGGCATCATGGCTCAAAAAAGTCGTGTGCAAAATGCTGTCTAGGTGAGCCATTTCAAGTCAGTGTGTCAAGATCAAAGTTGTAAAGACACAGATAAGTGTCTAAAATATCAGCCCGCAACTTTACAGCCCATTTAAATCGCATAAACCGATAAAGTTTCAGAGAAACTTAACATCTTTCCTTTAACAAAAAGATTTGGAAAACACATAATCGGTGTATGTGTAATGATATTCCGTTTATTGCTGTCGCCCTCTGCTGGTCAGTGTAGTATTGCAGGAATAGTGCCGTATTCAAACTGAGAAACAGAGACGTTTAAAGCTTAAAAACAGTAATTTCTCACTCATATCTTCGTCATTTGTGCCTGTGCATATTAATTTCTTTCTCTGCAGCAGCTCAGGCAGATAAACAATAAACTTTTTTTTTCTTCTCATGCAGGCTGAAACGCATTGATTTAGTCAAACCAAAAAACTTAAAGGAACACTCCACTATTTTTGAAAATAGGCTAATTTTCCAACTACCCTAGAGTTAAACAATTGAGTTTTACCATTTTCTAATCCATTCAGCCGATCTCTGGGTCTGGCGGTAGCACTTTTAGCTGTAGCTTAGCATAGATCATTGAATCTGATTAGACCGTTAGCATCTCGCTCAAAAATGACCAAAGAGTTTAAATATTTTTCCTATTTAAAACTTGACTAGTACTTGTAGTTACATCGTGTACTAAGACCGACGGAAAATGAAAAGGCCGATATGGCTAGCAACTATATTCTCATTCCGGCGTAATAATCAAGGAACTTTGCTGCAGTACCATGGGTGCAGCAGGCGCAATGATATTACGCAGCGCGATATCGGATGTTGCTAGCCATATCGGCCTAGAAAATAGCAACTTTTCATTTTCCGTCGGTCTTAGTACACGATGTAAGTACAGAAGAGTCAAGTTTTTTTGAGCGAGATGCTAACGGTCTAATCAGATTCAATAATCTATGCTAAGCTACAGCTAAAAGTGCTACCGCCAGACCCAGAGATCGGCTGAATGGATTCGAAAACGGTAAAACTCAACTGTTTAACTCTAGGGGAGTTGGAAATTGAGCCTATTTTCAAAAATAGTGGAGTGTTCCTTTTTAAAGTAGTTGTTTTGTATAAATTCATAAGACAATTTAGTAACACAGCAGTATTACGTTATTGTTTTGCATTTTGACCTCCAGTATTCCTTTTTAAAGTAGTTGTTTTGTATAAATTCATAAGACAATTTAGTAACACAGCAGTATTGTTATTGTTTTGCATTTTGACCTCCAGTGAACTGAGAACTGAGTGTGTGAAATGCAGCAATGTCGTCCTCTGCTGGTCACCATAATATCACAGGGGGAAAAATGCATTTCCAGTCAAAGTTTCTAAATCATTAGTAATTTGAATGAGTGTATTATAGTAATATGAAGAGTGTTTTAACAGTATGTCTTTTCCTTTAGTGAATCCAGAGCATTGCATGGCTTGTTCACCGGACTATTATCAGTATGTCTGTCTCATGTTTTTTGACTTTGTGACTTCATGAGTAGTTATATAATCGATGTGCTAATGATGTAAAGAGTAAGAGATGTTGTATTTCTGCAGGTTGAAATTGAGCTGTCACAAGATCTGCCCTGAGAGGACGTTTGAGGACAAGTTGTCAATGAGGTGTGCTCGATGTGATGATCACTGCGAGTCCTGCGATGCCTCTGAATGTTACCTGTGTGAGGAAGGCTTCTTCCTGTCAGGTCAGATCATCTCTCACATGCAAGTCTGTATCAGCATTCAGGTTTTGTGTCTGAACTGTATGTGTGCGCCGTGCCTTTGAACGAGCCTCTGGGGAAACAGCATGAGTTTTGATGTACTTATAGTACATGAGGAGAGACAGATGTGCTGTTGCCAGTCCTGGTATTTGCTTTGCACTATTTTGACTGCTCAGTTACAGATGTAGAGAGGCACACGGCTAGTTTAGGTTTATGTTTGAAAGTCAGTTTTTGTGTAAAGTCTTGGCTACAGAAAAATGGTTTCCATATCAGCATATTTCCACCATTACTACACATGGGAAAAAATAATAAGGTAAATGATCATTGAATATATATTGAGCCTTTGTGACAACATGCCCCAGTTATGTATGCAACAGGTAATTTGATGTTCGGGTAATCTAAACAGAAGCTGGTTTTGACATGTGCACACATACTGTATGGCATATAGAATATATATATAGAGTTAGCATCAGTGTTCGAACTATACCGTGGACTTTGGGGGAGCACACTTGATTTTTTTTTATAACGGGGAGGGGGGGTTCATGCGCTTGCCTCAAAAGAGGGCGTACAATGTCTTACAAAGATACATAACAGCTACAAGTGTATGCACTACTTGCTTTATGCAAGCACTATATAGGATAAATCACTATACAGGATTTACCCTATTATACTTTATCGACACAAATTGATAGCTCATCGTCAGGCTACAGAATACCATAATTCCTCCGTTCAGTTTGGCCTAAGACATCGAGAGTCACGCAGACCTATAACAACCCAGCCACAACACATAATTGCGAATAACATGCCTTACCTTAACACAGAATCGACCACAGAGTTCAACGTTTATATTTTTTCTACGAATCTTTGAGTTAACATGTACTAAACATGAGTGGAATTTGCACCGCAGCGCCCCCACACCTTGATGCTCATGACAAGAATAGCATGTATAGTTATCTTTATTGAAGTGAATTAGGTTTAAATCGCCGTCATGCATGAATGAACGATATTTTTGCAATTTTACACATAATAATCCACAATGATCACATTACACAAAACTGAAATTGCATGTCAAAAAAACATATTGTCAATATTTTTTGAGACCCCCCAAAATTTCACAAATCACGTTTTCAGGGTTCCATGTCTTAGTAGTTCGCACCCTGGTTAGCATAAATTTGTATTTTTAATTTAGTTTTCATGAGTTCTCGCTATATTATTATTAGTTTTAAGTTTTTCAGAGTTTTTCTTAGTTTCAGTTATTTAATTTTTTTTATAATAGAATATCAAACTCATAAGCTGTTTTAGTTTTAGTCAGGAAAATGTATTTGTTTCAGTTTTTCCTTGGTATATTAGTTTTTATTTTTATTTCAGTTAACAAACTAAAACAAACTAAATAAAAAAAATTTTGTTAACTGAAATAATTGCACTTTTATAAATTTTTAAATTGCAGAGAAAACAGTTTTTTGTTTACTTTGTTTTCCATTTTCATGTTTTGTTATTGTTTTTTTGTTTCAGTTGATTTAGATTTTTTTGTTTTAATATTTTAGAGCTGCCAAAGTTAATGAGCAATCATTTTAAATGTTTAGCTGTGTTAAATGTCTGTCTTATTGCTGTATAGTGGCATTTTAATGTTTTATGCAGACAGATTGAGAAGATTTATAATACATCTCAAAAAGTATGTTTTAGTTTTCGAGTCATGAAAATGTATTTTAGTTTCCCCCCCAGACGTATTAGTATTTACTTTGTTTTAATTTTCATAAACCACAGTATTATAGCAGTTAGCATCCATGCATTAGCTTAATGGTGAAATATTGAACCCTCATTTAAGCCTCCACCTGCCCAAATATCCGTCTATTTACTGCAATCATTTGTTCCTGCAGATGGCACATGTGTAAAAACCTGTAAGGAGGGTTTCTATGGTGACATGAAGCAGGAGTGTGAGCCGTGTCACCACACGTGCCGATCATGTGGTGGTCCGGACAATAACGACTGTGATTCCTGTGAAGATGACATGTTTCTAGACAAGGGTCAGTGCATCCACAAGAGCAAGATGAAGTGCCCTGACGGAAAATTCCTAAACGGTACAAAACTTTATATTCTGGAATTCATTTCAATAATTCATTATTTTAATAAAAGAGTCAACATGAGTTATATTATGTTATATTGATTTTAAAGACACTGGAAATCTTTTACAATAAGTGTGATTGTTTGAAAAATGAAAATTAGCATATAAAATACTCACCCTCAATGCATTCTAGGTGTATATGACTTTCTTCTTTCAGACGAATCCAGTCGGAGTTATATTAAAAATGGTCTTCGATCTTTCAAGCTGCTTAATGCCACTCAGCGTGTATTGCATGCATCAGTCCAAAAGAAGTTAAATAAAAAGCGCCCATCCATAAAAAAATGTCTCTCACGGCTCCGGGGGGTGAACAAAGTCCTACTGTAGCGAATCAATGCATTTTTGTAAGAAAAATATCCATATTCAAAACGTAATTATCACTTTAATCTAGCTTGCGCTCACTGTAAACGGAAGCAGCTCTGGGCGGATGACATATGGAGGTCGGCTTTGCGTATGCGGCGCTCAGAAGTGACGCACGCCGGAAACGCAGCGGAGAGATCAAAACAACGGTCACGAATTAGAAGTACAAAACGAGGATTTGTAAAGAAGAATGTCAGAGGATTTCGATATAAGCCAAGAGGAGACTGGTTTTCCTTTGCTAAAGTAAGGAAACTTTGCTTCCTTTGCTCCCTTTAACAAACATTGGTTTTCACGAGACTCACTGGCGCATGCGCAAAGCTGACCTCATACGTCATCCTCCCGGAGCTTCTTCTGTGTACAACTGTTGGCGCAAGTTACATTAAAGTGATTATTAAGTTTTGAATATGGATATTTTTCTTACAAAAACGCATCGATTTGCTATAGAAGGCCTTTGTTCACCCCCCGGAGCCGTGTGAGACACTTTTTTTTTTTATGGATGGGCGCTTTTTATTTCACTTCTTTTGGACTGAAGCACTGGAACACCCGCTGAGTGCAATGATAGAGCTTGGAATAGCCAGGACAATTTTTAATATAACTCCGACTGGATTCATCTGAAAGAAGAAAGTAATATACACCTAGGATGCCTCTGGGGTGAGTAAAACACAGCCTAATTTTAATTTTGGGTGAACTAACCCTTTAAAGTAATAACAGTACACAACAAATGGTTCTGCAGATCAAGACTTTTATTGTGCATGACTGTAACACCTGTATAATACTAATTTTGAATACTGTAATACTATTTTAGTAATCCTAAAATAGTAACTTTATATTTGTATTTATTTTATTTTATAAGTCTTACAACCTATTTAGTTGTAGAGAACATGCAGTGTTTTATTTATATTTTGTAATATTTATTTTAACACTGTCAACTTTTTTAGTTGTAGAGAAAATGCAGTGTTTTATTGGATCTTATTTTATTGTGTTTTTGTTTTGTTTTTTGGTATCTTGTGTTCTGTTGTGATCTTTCTTTTCCAGAAATTATGTGATGATGAATTTTAAAGTAATGAATTTAGCTAAATGTGCAATGGTTCTGTGGATCAAGACTCAAAAATATGTACCATTACCAGCAAGGTACCAACTTTTAGTTGAAGTACGGAAGCTGGAACACAGCCATACATTAACAAAGATCTTATAATTTCTGTGTCATCCTCACAGGGGTTACCCAGAGGCTGATGTTTGTCTCAGCTGTGCCGTGGGATGTGCTTCATGTGAGGGGGAAGCCAATTTTTGTCTGAGCTGTGAGGAAGACTATGTGCGTTTCAAACACACCTGTGTGCATCAGTGCCCTTCCAAGCACTTTATAAAAGATGGAGTATGTGAGATCTGTCCAAACGGTTGCGCTGAATGTGACCAAATGGGCAAATGCAGTGGTGAGGTTCTTAACATTATTCATCACCGACTTGACATTTTGTAATAATAACCTCTAAACTGTATAATACACTAAACTGTTGTTTAGGCTACTACTGATCAAAAATTAAAAAATATATATATTTAAAAAATATATTTTTGAAAGAAGTCTCTTATGCTCACCAAGTTTGCATTTATTTGATCAAAAATAAAACAGTAATATCATGAAATATTATTACAAGTTTAAAAAAATCTATTTTCTGTTTGAAAATCATTTAAAATGTAATTTTTCTGGAAACTGTGATACCATTTAAAACATTTGGGTAAGATAAAAAAATACTTTTATTCAGCAAGGATGCATTAAATTGATCAAAAGTGGCAGGAAAGACTTTCAGAATGTTACAAAATATTTATGTTTCAAATAAATGCTGTTGTTTTGAATTATCAAAGGGTCTTAAAAATGCATAACAGATCAATATTAATAATATTAAGCACAATGTTTTACCTGATTGCCAATAATAACTGAAATTAATTGAGCAGCAAACCAGCCTGTTAAAATTATTTCAGAAAGATCATGTGGCACTGAAGACTTTAATAATGATGCTGAAAATTCAGCTTTACCATCATAGGAATAAATTACATGTTATGTCGAAAACAGTTACGTTAAATCACAATAATATATGTTTTTACTGTATTTCTAATCACATAAATGCAGCCTTCGTAATCATATTTATCAAGTTCCTTGTTCTTCTCTCTACACTGAAGTTTGGCATTACCTCTCCGTTTAATCTTTCTCCTGCTCTCTCAGCATGTGAAGAGTACTACTTCCTGCATGAGGATCAGTGTCTGGGTGACTGTCCCAAGCGGTACTTCACAAACGTAGAGCAGAAGCTGTGTACGCCGTGTCACAGTGACTGTGCAGAATGTGACGGACCTGATGAAGATGACTGCACCTCCTGTGGGCATTATGGAGATGTTCGTCACAACGGAAAGTGTCTGTTCCAATGCCCGCCAGAAACGTACCTGGATGGAGCAGAGTGTCGAGGTACAATACATGTTCTCCTTAGTTTATGGGTGAAATTGCCTCAGATTGGCAGAATAGTGTTGGACAATTTCCTACAGTGCTTTTCAAAATTTTGAATAATTAATTTTTTCATAAGTATTTTTAAAAGAAGCCTCTTATGCTCAACAAGGCTGCATTTATTTGATCAAAAATACAATAAAAATAATACTATTGTGAAATAATATTATTACGATTTAAAACGTCTGTTTTCTATTTGAATACATTTTCAAATGGAATAACATTCACCCGATCATGCTAACATTCTAGTCATACCATACCTGCTTGCTGACTGTTTTTTAGAGTGTGATAAGTCCTGCCTGACGTGCTCGGGTCCTCATCCGTCCTCCTGCCTCACCTGTAGAGCCAGCATGAGGAAGGATGTGAACGGCCACTGCCAGTTCTTCAGTGACTGCTCTCTGCACACGTTCACCGATAAGGACAGCCAGTGCAAGCCCTGTCACAAGAGCTGTCTCCGCTGCTCGGGCGCAGGCAAAGAGCAATGCCTCAGCTGCAACCCCAAACACTTCCTGCTCAGTAAGAGCCCACCACATGTCATTTCCCTATGAAACTGAGCTTTAATGACATTTAGTATAAAGAAAGTTCAACTTAATCAGAACTTTGCTGAAAAACCTGTTATACACAATCTACTACATGCCTTCTGTCATCTGATTGATAGTTACTTGTAGTTTTGTAACCCCAAACTCTTCCTGTTCAGTAAGAGCTGACTTGCCTGCCAGATTTCATTTTGCTAGAGACTATGAAAGTGAACATCTCTAAAAATGTCCTTGAGAACCTATGAATTATCACATCATTTACGCTCAAATCTAAATAACAGAAATAAAGTGAAATTACTAGTTCATCTTGCTAGCTGTCTGTCATGCATGATGTAATGTCTTGTACACGTTATATTTCTGCCATTTGTCAGTTCAGACGTGTGTGTCCACGTGTCCGGATGGTTACTATGTGGACGAGGCCAAGCAGGAGTGTGTTCAGTGCCACGCAAATTGTGCGTCATGCCATGGACATCACAGTAATGACTGTACAACCTGTAAACCAGGCCTGCTTCTGCTCGGACACAGCTGCTTCACCACCTGTCCACCAAGGTATCATATCAATTATTTACTGTATTTATTGTTGTATTTATTTATTTACTTACTTGTTTTATTTTATTTTAATAAATGTAGTTTTCATTATCCTTATAAATGTAGTTAATTAACATTAATTTGCAATTATTGCTAAAGTAAGAATCATTGGATGCAGTGAAAATAAAATCAAACGCATTGCAACAGGACTGTGGAAAGCCTGTGTGTCATTGAAGTATGTCGTTTTTATAAATTAAACTAAGCCAGAAAATCGGATGCATAATGAGAAAGATTCATGTCTTTGAACTCTTTCACCTCTAGAATGCAGCACATATGGGCACCATGTCTTATAAGTTTAGGTACTTTAAGACAGAGGTTCCCAACCACCGGGTAGCGACCCACTACCGGGCCATGGAAGAATTGCTACCGGGTCGCAAGAACATTCTGGGAAAAATGTGTATAGATATGACACTGTTATTTATTTATGTTATTGATTGTTCTAATTATTCTGTATTTTCTTTGCGATTGATATGGAGTAGCAATTTGACAATTTCATGTTAAATAAGTAAATGAAAAAAAAATTACTATCAAAAAAACATATTAGATCGCAGTTGATCCGTAATACGTACGGATGAGACCCTACCGTTCGGCACGCACGTGATTCGCAGATTAATTTGCCGATTTACAATTACAAGAAATTTTGAAACCACAAGAAGAAGAAACGAAAGAGAGTTCAATTCGTTACTCACATGCTGTTCTCGCAGCAGGGGCGGATTTAGTGAATTGGGGGCCCCAGGCAAAATATAGGAATGGGGCCCTATACATTTGCACACATTTTCCTAGATCAACCTTGAGGTTCCTTTTTAGTTGTGATGCTTGCTGCTGCACAATGGTGCCCATAGTTGAGTCCAATGTTTCTACATTTTTCATGTACATGTTATAATGGCTTTCTTTCATGTTGTAGACCATGAAATAGCAACTGATTTACAGTTGAGATACAGGTTTTCACAAAAACAAAATCAATTATAAAATAATAAACCTCACAATTGAGCATTTAAACCAGGGGTGAGCCAGAAGTATAAATTATGATATTAATTTAAACAGGGTTATGTGGGTGGATTTTCGCATCGATTTGAACAAAAACTACAGACTGGATTATTGAAAATGAACATTCATCCTCAGCCAGTAGGAGGCGCTTTTGAAACGTCAGAAACATAGAATGAGAAAAGTGTGAAAAAATATAGCCTATATTGACGAGGAAAGTCAACTGATGAGTTACCAGCGTAAGCCTGTGTGCAAAAGCTGTCTAATTCTAAACTTTAAAATGCATTTATTTTTAGTTTACATTAAGCAGACGCTTTTATCCAAAGCAACTTACAAATGAGGACAATAGAAGCAATCAAAATCAACAAAAGAGCAATAATATGCAAGTGCTATAACAAGTCTGTTAGCTTAATGCAGTGCACATAGCAAGGTTTTTTTTTTAATCATATAATAAATAAAAAAGAAAACTGATAGAATAGAAAAAGAATAGAGCAAGCTAGTGTTAGAGGCCTTTTTTGCTTTTGTTAATCAGAAGGTCAGAATTATAATTGTATAATAAATAAAAAGAAAACAAATACATAGAATGCAAAAAGATTAGAGAAGCAAGTGTTAGTTTTCTTTAAAAAGAAAACAAGCAGTTAGTAAATAAATAGAGTGCAAGTCTAAAAGGGGCAAGTTTTTAAAAAAAAAATAAATAATAGAATTAGAATAGAGAGTGCTAGAGTTAGAGGGTCAAATAAAGATGGAAGAGATGTGTTTTTAGCCGATTCTTGAAGATGGTCAAGGACTGCTCGGACTGAGTTGGGTAGGTCATTTCACCAGGAGGGAACATTTTAATTTAAAAGTCAGAGAAAGTGATTTTGTGCCTCTTTGAGATGGCACAATAAAGTGCCGTTCACTTGCAGAATGCAAGCTTCTAGAGGGCACATATTTAATTTATTTTAACTACAAATTTAAATAAAAAAAAGCAGGGTACACAAAAAGCATGTTCAACACGGACCAGGGGCACCTGCAGAATTTCTTTTGAGGGTATGCACAGAGTTATTTTGGGGACCAAATGATCAGTGAGAGCAGAACGAACGTGTCACACGTTTTAAACTCAACAAAATGGTAAAATACATATATCAAGACTGAGCATGCTCACAGATGAGAACAAAACAGCGTTGGATGAAGTGGATTAAAGCCCTGCACGGGCCTCAAATATAGGTCAAATATATAGTCTTTTTTCCCAAAAAAAGCCTATACTACGGTTTCAGCTATTAAAATAGTTCAGTTTTGTATGTAATGGAAAAGTGATTATTTCGTTTAGTTTTTTTTAATAAAGTAAATTTAGAAAAATGTTTGGTGCATTTTTTGTTTGTTAAATGCAAGTTGTTGTTTTTTTTAAGTAACAACCAGCGGCAGACCGAGAATTGATCATAGCCTAGGCTATATGTTTGATCAATTTAGCCTTCTCAAATCATCACGTCTTGCCTAAAATAAAATCTATATACTGTATAAAACAGTTCAAGTATATCACAATGTTAGTTTAAATGTTTAACCTAGATAAATATGCGCTGTTAGACGCATTTCCAATCGTTTGTGCGGAGAGTGGAAGCTGAAGTGCTCTCTGCAGGACATGGAGGCGCCAGTGCGATCACTAGCATTTTTTTCTAACAGTGGAAACAACTTAAAATACGCAGTCATTTTTGCTCATAAACGTAAGAGTAATACATCATTCTAAACTGTAAAGTGTTTTATTTGTATGCACTCACAATATCAACAAAACGTTGTGCTTTTATAAAATAAAGAAAACACGCTTTCTGCCGTCTTGGTCTTGAACAGGAGTGCTTCACAATGATGAACCTAAACTCAGTGAATTGCCTCACAGACATGATAAAAATATATAGAAAGCTTTAAATTACTAGGCTACTTTAAAACGAAATTTAAATCAAAAATAGAAACACTTTCATTATGTAATCCGTGCATTTCTCTCTAAAGGCACATCCAACGAGGAGATGGCGAGTCATTTTTTTCATCACCATAATTGATGGATATCTAAAATATAAAAATAAGGAAAAGCCTAAAACAGGCCCGATTATAATTTGTGTTTTATTTTATAATTCCGTACAAAAAAAACACATTATAATGGCATATATGTAAAACATTGTCCTATAATTTTATAGCTGCTTTTTCAGATTTTTATGTTGCTCTCTTCTGAATACCTTAAAAATTTAAGGATTTGCTGCAACGCAATTTTGTATGATATGTGAATTATTTATTATTTGCAATTGGATAGTTTGACTTGAAATTTGACACCATCCTCTTTATTTCGGTTTCTTTATCTTTTTTATGAACTATACTTTTATATTTCTGATTTATTCATAAGTATATATCTTTTTTAATGAATACTTTTATTCAGCAGGCATATTTTCAACTGATCAGAAGTGACATCTATAATGTTACAAAAGATTTCTATTGCGCCTAAATACTGTTATTTTGAACTTTCTATTCATTAGAGAATCCTGGAAAAAATGTATCACAGTTTCTACAAAAATATTAAGCAGCTCAACTTTTTTCAACGTAATAATAAGAATTGTTTCTTGAGCACCAAATCAGCATATTATACTGATTTCTGAAGGATCGTGTGACACTGAAGACTGGAGTAATGATGCTGAAAATTCAGCTGTGCATCACAGTAATAAATGTCACTTTATATTTAAATAGAAATAAGTGTTTTTTTTAATTGTCTTACTATTTCACAAGACTGCTGTTATGCTGTATTTTTGATCAAATTAATGCAGCCTTGGTAAACCATAAGGGTTTATCAAAAACATAAAAAATCTTCGTTCTCCCACAATTACTCCTCCTCAGGAGGTGCATTAAAACCTGTCACAGAAGAAAGAAACTCAACATGGGTTTATAACAACAGAAAGATGAATAAATGATGACCGCATTTTCATTTTCAATTTCTCATCTATCTTTCATTATAGGATAGAGAACAGATGGCCACGAAAGGACGTTGTGGATCCTCTTGAGGGGGTTTCCCAGCGTCATAAGACTCAAAAATATTAAGCAGCTCAACTTTTTTCAACGTAATAATAAGAATTGTTTCTTGAGCACCAAATCAGCATATTATACTGATTTCTGAAGGATCGTGTGACACTGAAGACTGGAGTAATGATGCTGAAAATTCAGCTGTGCATCACAGTAATAAATGTCACTTTATATTTAAATAGAAATAAGTGTTTTTTTTAATTGTCTTACTATTTCACAAGACTGCTGTTATGCTGTATTTTTGATCAAATTAATGCAGCCTTGGTAAACCATAAGGGTTTATCAAAAACATAAAAAATCTTCGTTCTCCCACAATTACTCCTCCTCAGGAGGTGCATTAAAACCTGTCACAGAAGAAACTCAACATGGGTTTATAACAACAGAAAGATGAATAAATGATGACCGCATTTTCATTTTCAATTTCTCATCTATCTTTCATTATAGGATAGAGAACAGATGGCCACGAAAGGACGTTGTGGATCCTCTTGAGGGGGTTTCCCAGCGTCATAATTAGCGTCACATTAACATTATCACTATGACTGCTCACCAGAGCTATCTGAAACTAATCGTTTACCATTTCAGTTTGTTGGAATATTCTCAGTCTAAATGGCAACAAAATACATGTATTTTGTGCAGCAAGATGTACAGTAATTACCAGAGAGATTTTTCTACTCCACCTTTTTATAACTGATGCTGTTTGAGCAGGTTAAATTGGTAGAATATGCAGCGTTTTTCTCATTTTCATCCTCCAATGAAATTTTTACTACAGTCAGTAGCTAATTGCTTTCATTTGGGACAATTACCTTTTCTATCATGCATTAATAGGAGAAGGGAGAAACCGTAGAGTGATACAAGAAACATGAAAGTAGCACACATGTGTTGCAAATATATAGTTTAGCAGTAATTATACAGAATCAGGTGTTTTAGAGTGTTGTGTAATAATAATGCTAACTGACTTGCTTTTGATGCTACTAAATTGTGATTATTCAAAAACGATGCTTCCCAAAATGACAAAGCATTGTAACACATGTCTGTATTTCCCCTGCAGTTACTTTGTGAACGCCACCAGCAGAGCATGTCAAGGGTGTGACCACACATGTGAGGAATGCTCAGGAAGCAGCCGTTTCTGTCTCAAATGTAGAAATGGATACTTCCTGTTGAGAAAGTCCGGACAGTGTCTGCGTACATGCCCATCAGACTACTTCCTTCACACCTTCGACGGAGATTGCCAAAGATGCCACCCAACCTGTAAAACATGCATGGGTAAGACTCATCACATGCCTACAACTGTCCAATAAATAAATGGGGCTGCACAGTAATCGCGATTATATAGTTTAGTCTGATTATGAAATTAAGTGCTGTAGCATGTTTCAGAGTGGCAGATTTGAGTCCACTTAAAGTCTAGCTATGGTGTCAAAATAAAATTGTTTATGTTTTATCTGTTTACTTGCATGCAATGCAAACCATAATTTGGGAAACCCTGACCTACATGATAACGCAGCTTAATTCTAATTAATTTATTTCAACTAAGGCTTAAGTTTATTTTTAATTTTATCTGCATCCTTCAAATTCAGAAATTTGTGTGTGTACATATATATATATATATATTTATGCTGTGCACTGTATATATACGTATATATATATATATATATATATATATATATATATATATATATATATATAGTGACTAGTCTGACATTTATTATTATTTTGGTTGTGTATGCGAGTGATTTTTCTACGTTGGCCGAGAAATGCAAATCAAATCACAATTCTGAAAACAAATTACAAACGCAAATGCCAGTCTAAAAAAAAATAAAAAATTCAGAAAACACAACAACAATTCAGAAAACATTATAACAAGTCAGAAAACACAACGACAAATTCGAAAACAAAATAAGTCAGAAAACACAACGACAAATCAGACAAACCGGAAGAGGTAGGTATAGTTTGAGACAGCGCCATTGGTTTGGGGTTACTCACCGCTGATTGGACGAGACATCTGTCAATCAATGTATACAGGAAGAACCAGCCGAAGAACAGCAGAGTCGTGGTAGAAAGTTCGGAGATGGTATTAAAGTAGCTCAGTTTAAATGTATTGTATGAATTGCCCTTACTATGGAATAAAAAATACGGAGTGTCTAGTTACACTTAGTGTAACTAGGCTATGTACAGTAATTCCACCCTGCAACGTGTGATTGGGCTTGTCAACACTTTAAAAGTGGCTGTAAAAAGTCCGCTCCAGTGGCGCAGATGGATACGTTTGTGTTGTCGGCTATTTGACGCGATGAGCCGGGTTCGATCCCATCTTTTGCCTAACTTTTTTTCCCTCCCTTTTCAAATCTTGTATTAGCAATGGATTCTATTTACACTAAGTGAAAATAGCAGTATTTTTAGCAATATGCTATTTACACTAAGTGCAAATACCCATTTACACTGTTAAAATAGCAGGATTTCTATGTATACTACTTGTTGCAAATAGTGGCAATTATCTGCACTTCAGTATTGTAGTACATTATAAACAAGTATGCAATAATAACGTATTGAGTGTAAATTATTATTTTAATTTAAATTATTAAATGGATGCCACCTTATTGGTACAATAAAGCCCTCCCTACACCTACCCTAACCCTACCCAATACTTTATTTTCAACTTTTTTT